>NW_019392881.1:165000-442067 GCF_000648675.2 Cimex lectularius | reverse complement strand
ATCATTTGACGTTACTAATTTATTCACAAATATCCCCGTTGAAGAATGTACTAAACTCATAAAGCAAAAACTTACCGAGAATTCTATTAACGAATTTGTAAAAAATGATATAATAGACCTCTTAAATATATGCCTACTATCTAATTATTGTAAATTCAATAATAAATTTTACGAAATGAAAGGGTTACCAATGGGGTCTCCATTATCCCCACTTTGTGCTGAAATATTCATGGATAATTTAGAAAAAAATCTCTTCAAATCAAAGAACAAATTAATTAAATACCTTCATTTCTGGAAACGCTATGTAGACGATATTTTATGCATATGGTCGGGAACATGAGAGGCTCTCAAAGAATTCCTACAACTAATTAATTCTCTCTTAATTAATTAATTCTCTCTACTAAATTGCATATAGAGAATTGTACTATAATAACACAAATATGATTCCCGGATTTATATATCAAGCTCTTCAACTACCTCTTTCAAATGGATCTAATCTCACGGTAGTTGCAATTTACTCGGAACCAAATTGCAACATAACATATATCCAGTGGGACACCTTCATAAAAAGCTTGCCGAAACCACTCATTCTTGCTGGGGATTTTAATGCGCATCACCAAGTATTCGGCTCATCATACACAGACCGGAAAGGAGCGGATTTACTAAAAGCAGCCGAGGATAACGATTTAGTATACCTTAATGATGGATCTCCCACATTATTACCCAAGTCAAGGCAGACTAATGTATCCGCTATCGATATTACTTTTGTTTCGTCTGAAACAGCATTAGTATTAAGGTGTGATTGGAAAACTCTCGACGACCCAATGGGTTCGAATCACCTGCCGATTATATTTACGATGCAAAATGTTCAATTCCTCTCAGCATTTCAATCCAGAAAAAAATGGAACATAAACAAAGCTGACTGGGAACTATATAAGCAGGCATTTACACGGCTATTAGGGTGCTCGGGTCCGGATAGTTATAAACAATTTTTGGAGATTCTTGAAGAAGCATCAACTAGGTCAATCCCGAAAAGAAAAACAACAAAATGTCTAGAACAAAACCGAAAGCTAAAAGTTAGAACATGGTGGATGAAGGAATGTCAAACAGATATTAATCGACGGAGGATTGCATTTGGTCAATTCAAAAAGGCCGCAACGGAGGCAAACTATAAAAAGTATAAAGACAGCGCAGACAGCGCTCAAAGAGTGATCAAAAAGTGCAAAAGAGATGCGTGGCTTGCCTTTTGTAATTCTCTGAGCGCACAATCCACCAACGTCTCCCGTATTTGGCAAAAATGCAGGCTGTTAAGAAGGGGTTTATCGAAAAGACTCCGCCGGTAATATATGGAGAATGGACAATAGATTTTATTAATAAGATAAGCGTCGCGGGGCCGGTGCATTACTGTCACCAGGAGAGTGATCGGTATATAGACGAACCAGGCGAGTTTATAGAAGAAAAGTTTTCAATTGACGAGCTCAACGTGGCGATTAAGAAGAATAATAACACAGCGCCAGGAATGGATGAGATTTATTACCCTATGCTCTACAATCTTCCGCAGACCGCAAAGGAAAAACTTTTAGACATATTTAACGGAATTTGGGATCAAGAAGAGTTCCCAGAAGACTGGAAAGAGACTCTAATAATTCCAATGTTAAAACCGGGAAAGTCTTCCAATCAATCCGATTCGTATAGACCCATTTCGTTGACATCATGCATGCTAAAAACCTTTGAGCGATTACTTAAAAATAGACTGGAATGGTGGATAGAAAGANCAATGTTTCGACTGCCAGACAATCTGACAATGAACTCTGCAGAATTGGTCGCAATTTTAAAGGCACTTGAATATGCGAAACAAACACAAATTAGACACACGGTGGTCTGCTCAGATAGTGAGAGCGTAGTGAAAAAACTAAAAGGGAATGAGAAGGGTTTTATCACGGAGCATTTACTAATGAGAATTCTCCAGTGTATCCAAGAAATACAGTCGGATGGGCTGGAAGTTTCATTAGTGTGGATACAAGCGCAAGTGGGGATAAAAGGTAATAAAATAGCTGACAAATTAGCCAAAAAAGCAACGGAGTCTGGACTCACATTGGCCATACCACTTCCAAAAAAAGACATAAAAAGATCTCTACATTTGACTCTTCTCGTGGACTGGCAATTGACGTATTCGTCCGCAGGAGCAGGCCAATTTTTGAAGAGAATTTTCCCCTTAGTAGGACGAGAGCCTTGGTACCGTGATGATTACTACGGCAGGGCGCAGACCACGACCATAAATAGACTGCTGACGAATCATGGGCTATGTGGCAACTATCTCAATAAAATAGGGAAAAAGGATTCACCTCAATGCCAAGTGTGCGGTTGCGTTGAAGATCTCCAGCACATCATAATGAGATGCAAAAGACACAAAGAAGAAAGAAGTAGCATCTTGGGAGAAGTCATTAACTACGAAATTCTTCTTTCCTCATTCACCAAAACGACATACAATAAACTGTATGAATTCTTGTGCAGTGCAAAAATAAAAATATAACAAGGGAAAATAAGTTTTGTACATACAGTTAACGATGTAATAATTATTTTGTTCATAAATGTTTGTATATATTAATTATACCAACAAAAAAAATTAATTCTCTACACCGTAATATAAATTTTACATTGGAAATTGGCAAAGATGGCTGTTTGAACTTTTTAGACCTAAAACTGTCCATAATAAACAACCTAATAGAAATAGACGTATATAGAAAACCCACAACTACAGACACTATGATACCAGCGGATTTTTCCACCCATGGTCCCAAAAGGCTGCTGGTTTCATTTGGCTCATAGACCGGATGTTAAAACTTCCGCTAACACATGATAACTATAAAAAAGAATTAAAACTATTAAAACCTTAGCAAAAAACAACGGGTATCAAGAAATATTTATTGATAGGTTGCTAGTTAAAAGAATAAAAAAATTAACTTTAAACGAATCAACAATAGGACTCAGTCACCCCACCACAAATGAATCAGTAGGTTTCCGTTGTTTGCCATACATTGGTGAATTATCGCAAAAAGTTAGTAAAATTTTTAAACAAGAAGGTTTTAGAATAGCTTTCAGAAGTACGGGTTCACTTAAAAGCATCCTCTCAAAACCTAAAGACAAAGTAGACAACTTCACACTCACTCCATCATTTATCATTTCTATCAATTTTTTTATTTGTTTTTGTTTCACAAGATTTAAATGACAAGAAGTAATTGTACCAGGAGATGTAGGTTTAATCAATAATAAGAGGAACAATAAGCTTTTAATTAAAGGCAATGTTTCTCCAGCCAGTTGTGAATGACAGGTTGTAAAGTTAGACTTCCCTAAAACATGCCGAGTCGAAAAAGAAGCTCTATAAAAATTATAACTCACTTGGACAAGTTTTCGGACACAATTTTCCTGGAGCGGCTCAGGTGGTAAGCGGTTTGACATGATTGATTATAACCACAAATTAAGAAAAATCTATTTTAGGCAAGGTAATTTATCATGAATTTCGTTCCACAAAATTACCCCATGCAATTTCGCTTTCATGTCGCCTCCCCCACCGTTTGATTTGGTCGGTGAAACTTGGACGTTTGGTTCAAGTTAATTTGGGTGGATGGACGGACGGAACATGTTGACAATTATTTAAAAAACAATCTTAAATCTCGACATATCTATGAAATTCTTTTGTTTGCTCTAAAAATTACAAAAGGTTTGTACTGTTTAAAAAAAAGTTTTATTACTGTTTGTTATAATTTTATATTATATAAGGTTACGTTAACATCGATATAAACCTAAATTGTTTTTGCTTCTACATTTATACAAGATTTTACAAAAATTTAACAAAACATTTTCAAATTTTGAAAAACCGTGCTTTAATTTATAATATTAATTGACCTACGATTTTTTTTGTTAATTGCTTTTTCAGAAATTTTTCGTACTTTTTAGTTTTCCTATTTCTCAGCGAATATAATTGGCCATTTGTTAGATAAGAGGTTTACTTATCCTGAAGAGCCAGTAAGCCCACCAGTTACTTTCTCCCGTCTACCAATATACCACCCACCTGAGACCAGGGTTGTTTAAAATAAATATGGCCGGATCAACTTGATGCCCCAATTCATCAAAATCTAATTTTTACTCAGCAGCTTTTTTTGTCACTAACGATACTACATTGGAATAATAACTACTTTCTTCCAAGGACGTGATTTTTTACTCAAGACGGATGGAAAAGATGGTTAGTGAAAATTAATATAGGTGCTTTTGTATAGCGCAATTTATGTTTGGCAATTTATTTGAACGATAGCAAAGTTAGCAAATTAACATCATTATAACCATTCTTATTGAATTGGTTATGTGCATGTGGTTTACGACTCAATATTCTCTCAAATTTGGGAGACAGAGAGAGAGAGAGATAGATAGATAGATAGATAGATAGATAGATAGATAGATAGATAGATAGATAGATAGATAGATAGATAGATAGATAGATAGATAGATANAGAGAGAGAGAGAGAGAGAGAGAGAGAGAGAGAGAGAGAGAGAGAGAGAGAGAGAGAGAGAGAGAGAGAGAGTGGGTGGGAGGGAGAGTGAGTGGAAGAACGATTGCTAGTCGTTATTGAAGTATAATTGACTTTTATAACACAAATTGAGAGATAAAGGGGATCCAAAATTTTCTATTTTAATCTAAAAACGTTTATTGTTTAAAAACATTTACTAAAAATGTTTTTATTAAAAAATACAAAAACCAGTTAAATTAGAGATTTATTTGATATGCATTAAAATTGTATTACTTTGTATTTTTATAAAATCAAAACAAAACAGAAAAAAATGAGAGATAAAAGAGATCCAAAATTTTCTATTTTAGTCTAAAAACGTTTATTGAAGTTTAGTTAATTTTTTGAAATCAAGTGTAGGCACGAAAAATTGAATATAAATTAATACAAAAATCAGTTAAATTAAAGATTTATTTCATATACATTAAAATTTGTATTACTATGTACTTTTATAAATTCAAAACAAAAAAAAATTGAGATTTAAAGGGGATCCAAAATTTACTATTTTAGTCTAAAAACGTTTATTGAAGTTTAGTTAATTTTTTGAAATCAAGTATAGGCATGAAAAATTGCATATAAATTAGTACAAAATCAGTTAAATTAGAAATGTATTTGATATACATTAGAAATTGTATATTTAAATTTTCTATATACAAATGTTGTTTAAATTTACGAGCTTTAATATACTGGCGTTTTTTAAATTATCCGTTTGGATTTAATAGAAAAAATAACATTCCGCAATCAATTGAAATATAGTTCTATAGTAAAATAATTAAATGTTTAATAGTTGTTTAATCAAAATTCTGTATGAAATGAGATTCATGACAAATTTAATTCCCTTTTATACTTTTGTTTGTTTTAGTAATTTAATTTGAATTTCTAGTGGAATAAAATTGGAATGGCAAATTCTACATTACATATATTTAGCCTGTTTACGCATTCCTTTTTTTATATGATAGTTAAACTTTCGAGGCAAAAGTAATTGTGAGTAATGTTGCATTTCACTTTTTGTATAATAAGAAAAAATTTACTTGGTTATTTTAGTTTTTGTACTTTCTACCCCTCAAAATCATCCTATGGGCGATTCCCTAGAGGGAGTTTAATTTACATTAAGAAATAGAAGGTAGGAGGGTTAACCCCATATACATAATCGTAAATAATGCCTTAAGTTTAACAATGTATAGAAGAGGATGCGTGACCAACGGATCTAATGGTTGTTGCCAACATGCTTCCTCTTCCCCTCTCCAACAAATGGCTTAAGTTTTCGTATATAAGTTGAGTCGAGGAGGAGGCGAGAAAACGATACGAAGAGGAGCAGTCACATGAGCTTAAATATTAGATCTGAAGGTTCGATGAATCGACTTTCAGAAGTTGTATGGGAATGACATGCTAAAACCATTGGCGGATCAGACGGGGAAAGATAAAGGGGTGAGAGAGTAAGAGGGCAAGAGGGGGAGAATAAAAGGGCTTGTTGCTAAGGAGCTAACCAAAAGGGGAGCTTTGACCACTAGTTAAGTCTGTCGGCAGGGGTGGCTTACAGTAGAAACTATGAACATTGTTGAAGTATTCAATTATGTTAAAGTAAATGGTAAACAACAAGTGGAAGTGACTCCAAAGCTCGGCTCATTCGAAAAGAGTTGAATATACGCTAAATATATTCATTAAACTCTGCCACAATGGATTTCACTTATATTATATAATGAGAAAAAGAGTAGAAGAAAGCGAGAGAGAGTATATTAAAAAACAGAGATATAGAAAATAAGAGAGTCAAATAGAGAGGAGGAAACAAATAGAGCGGAAAGAGTGAAGAGTGAGAGAGCGTGAGATAGAGGAGGGAGAGAGAAAGAGAGAGAGAGAGAGAGAGAGAAATAAACTATACATTCACACAATCTCATCAAACACTTTTGCACACAAAACGAGATATCTGTAAGTACAACAATTATGCAATAAGACAACCCTGCTCGCTCCAAAAATCTGAACATGGGTCGCAAATGTGTTCCGTGCTATCAAATCAATTCCACCATCGTCTCATGTCACCCCAAGCACAACAGGATAGTATAAGTAGCCTATATATTTTTTATTTTAGTGCTTTAAATATTATTTCGCTGATTGATAGTGTATTCATTTTAATGGTTTTAATTCTTTTAGTGAGAAATAATATAGAATATTTGCTCACCTCAATGTAAATATGTAAATAGTTTTAAATATATCCATGTATTATAAAATTACATGTTGTACCAAAAATTACAGATTGTATTAATATTGAAAAAAGGTTTGGTTTGAGTTGGAGTTTGATAGTGTTCGATGGCTAATTTTTTGTAGATTACTATGACACCATCAGCGTTTTACGCATTTTGTCTCTTTTTGTACACTAGCTCATTATCGATCCTCGAATGTAGTTTGGTACAGTAAAGTTATGTTTTAACATACAGATGGTTATGAAAAATTACCATTAATTAAGGTTTTTAGTTCAGATAAAAACGTCAATGGCATGAGCGGGATTCGAAACCACGATCTAAGGCTAGATACGCCGCTGTTCTACCACTTGAGCTACGTGACCTCAATCCACTCGGACACTTACTTCCCATCTCAACCCCATCTTTTGAATTTTCCCTCCTTTTTGCCATTTTTCAAATGTCGTGTAATCGGATTGGATTCTCGATGGAATTTGATGTGGATCGAGGTCACGATAGCTCACGTGGTAGAGCAGCGGCGTATCTAGCCGATGATCGTGGGTTCGAATCCCGCTCATGCCATTGACTTTTTTATCTCAACTAAAAACTTTAATTAATTGTAATATATTAATTGCTCAAGCGGACCACGAAATTAGTGAAGTTATGAAAAATGTGAATCGTTAATATTAATCAATTAATTAATCTTTATGTAAGGTATTGGTTGAGATAAAAAAGTCAGTGTCCCGAGCAGGATTCGCACCCAGGACCTTCGTCTAAATACGCCGCTGCTCTACCACTTGAGCTATCGTGACTTCGATCCACTCCGACGCTAACTTCCCATCTCAACCCCACCTATCGAATTTTCCCTTCTTTTTGCCGTTTTTCACATGTCATGTAATCTATTTGATTCTCGGCGACAAATGAAATGGACACGGAGAGCTTTAGTGGAGATGTACTTCATTTAACGTATTAAATTAATTAGATTTTATGGTCCGATTAACCAAATAACATCATTCATTTAATTAATCTTTATGTAAGGTATTGGTGAGATAAAAAAAAGGGATCGAAGTCACGATAGATCAAGTGGGAGAGCAGCGGCTATTTAGCCGATGGTTGTGGGTTCAAATCCCCTTAGTGGCACTGATTTTTTATCTCAACCAATACCTTACATAAAGATTAATTAATTGATTAATATTAACGATTCACATTTTTTTTATTTTATTTGAAAGATTCACAATTAGTTGAAAGATGTTATTTGGTCAATCAGATCACAAAATCTAAGGAATTAATACTAATAAAAAGAAACCCTGGTGGGAACGGGAGATGAAATCTAATATTAATCGAATTGAATTCGTTTACATACAGTTTTCGAAACACATGTCAAACCTAATAATGAAATTACGAATACAATTTCATAGGTATTGCCCTAGTAACAAAAACAGAAAGAACATTTAATTCTACTAAGTATAAAATATAATATATGCTTGATTATATTATTACTCTAGACCGATTAGTCTTGCCGTTTTTTTGGAGAAGTAGATTCAAGCACATGCTTAAAATTTCGTAGGTTTTGTTATTACTTATTAGTCTCATCTATCTCTCTCAGCTTTTTTATATGTACATGTTTTGTTGAGGTGGAACATTCAACATTCAACATTCACGTTCATGCTTATGCTATTGTATTAGCAGGTTTCTGAGCTTTTCTTTCATCTTTGTTTGGGTATCATTTGATTTGAACTACTGCGAGCCCATGAGTGTGCGAGTGCGAATAAATGAGATTCTTATCTAAAGCAATTAATTATTGTTGAAAACATTCTATGGCTTTTGGATGTCTCAATGACAATAAATGACTTATTTTCATCTATTAAAGTTTGGAATGAACTGGTAAGAACTTTTGTACCCAAATTTTAATAGGTGAAAATAAGTAACTGTCTAGGGTAGTACCGGTAGGGAAGGTTCAAACTTCGTTTGAACAACGTGAAAACGAAATGAAGCCCATTCGCTTTTGCATTATGAACGCCAGGCGGTCCGGAGGGAGGTCCTTTCTATTATTCCGTACGGTTAATGAGATTTAGCCCCTACCGGAAAATTGTCTTCTCGGCTCAAAGGGCGCAGAAACCTTGATGAGCGGGGAAAAGAGCAACTGGCCAGACGAAGGTCTAGGTCGTCCGAATGAAATATTCAACCTGTAGAAGCCCTTGAATATTGTACCGGTGGAAAAGGGTGTGCCCAGAAGCTTTGATCGCCCGACTGTGTAACACTTGGGACTCGTCGTTAAACTACTCAAATTAATGGAATTAAAGTGCCACGGTCGGAGTACGATTCCTAATTGAATAAAGCCCCTTCTGTTGTTTCCCTGTTTTTGAGTAATAAAATTATGTCACGTTGTTTATTCACTTGCTTTACTTTACGAAGGTCCAAATTAAATCAATATGAATAATTTACGCATTTTGTACGACTGGTTGAATCAGCTATTGACCTCATTTTTTAGAATTTGTGGTAAAACTACCTTCAAAAGGTACCAAGTAACAATGGGCAAGGTAATATACGCAAAATTAAAAACAAGAGTGGGAAAAATGCCCAGTTAAATGTAAAAGCTCTCTCACTTTCTGACGTTCATTCTTACATAAAACACCGTAAATCAAAGAAAGCTCCAGGTTTTGACCTTATTAGCCCAAAAAATTCTCCAATACATTTCCAAAAAAGCGATCATACTCAATATTTTCCTACTTAATTCTGTTCTTCGTACAACCTACTTCCCTATAGCTTGGAAGCACTAGTATATTCGAATGTTCCAAAAGCCAACACAATGTACTACTTCATATAAGTCACTAAGTCTACCAACCACATTGGGTAAAATTTTAGAAAAGCTCCTATTGAAAAAAAAATTTCCGTTTCTAAATTCTCAAAACTTCCAAGCGCCACTCAAACGCCCAGTATGTCACCGCGTGGTAGACATTATTTCCTCCTCGCTTGAGATAGGATAGTTCTGTTCTGGGGCCTTTCTTGACGACAGGCAAGCTTTTGATCGAGTTTGGCACCCTGGCTTGCTGTTCATGATAAAGGGCATCCTTCAACCAACCTACTTTCTCATACTGCACAGTTACCTCACAGATCGATTTTTCCAAATCATCGAAGGCTATTCCCTCTGCATAATTCCCTATCCATGCTGGTGTTCCTGATGGTTGCGTTCTGGCTTTCAAACTATTCCTGATGTTCACAGCTGACATGTCATCACATCTTGAAACCACCACATTCGTATTTGCTAGACGATACAGCCATTCAATCTAGCAACTCCGACCTTGTCTCGTTTAAATAAGTTTAATTTTAAATTTAAAATGTTTACAGGCTTTGCTTTTATAGCGGGAAAATTTCGGGATGCAATATTAATTTACATTACTTAATTATACTATTCATCTAAGGTCTTATTGAAATAACAAAGATAATGCCACGAGTGGGATAGCCGGATATATAGCCGATGGTCATGGGTTTACGAAAGTTTTACGCTGTACCAGTGTAGTTTTGAATGGTGACCATTACATTCTTCTTGTAATCTGAGGGCCACTTATTTCTATAGTTAAACCTACATTACCAAACTTTTTTGATAATTCTACACTCCAAAATATCGGACACGAATCTGCCACTTCTTGCGAATATGTTGCGCTGGTTCGGTGACATTAATAAAATTTTGAGATTTCGTTAAAATTATATTCGTTCAAAATTTAAAAACTATTAGCGAAAGGCTTTGTGCACTAAATGATACAATATTGCACTTCTTTGTCTGTGTGAATGAAAAGCAATTAGAATTGCCATACTGATCTGTTACAATGATTTTTCGTTGTATAATAAATAAAACCTTGAATAAATGTGTGGTGATTAGTGACCGATTTCTGAATGACCTTGAATAAAGTAACTGTAAACTCACAACTAACAACTATAGTAACTGTAAATATGTGCCTACTACACAAGTTAACAACTTTTAGCATTTCGTCCGTAATGAAAAGAAATATTAAGATCCCGTATAGATATAACTTTTATTAAAGTAAACGTTTCATGATATGTTATTTGTTAACGAGTAAGCTGACTGTATTCTCTAGAAACACAAATTTCGAACAATTAAATATAAAAGAAAGAAAATTCACCTTCCAGCGGACTCCTGACTGACTGATTCTAAGGGGGGAAAGGACAGTTCGTTCTCGAGAACTCATCGTCAACAAGACAAGAGGATCTTTAGCGACCGCACCTGGCCTATTCGGCCTTATCGGACGTTTTGATTCTCAAGATGAGAGCTGACGCACCTCCTCATACGACGGAATGGTGTTACCGTCGCAGCATTGGTGTAGAGGCGCCCGAGCCCGTAAGGGCCGAGACAACCTCGCTCTCCGCTTGTCCACTCCGAATGGTCGGGCCCGCATTGTGCATCGGGTAGTATGCCGCACGTAAAGGGCTATATACATCAGCCTATTCTCCCGCGTACTCCCTAGATAGAGAAGGCCACTCTATCTCCCTGAGTATAGGAGCTCCCCTAACGTAGAAACTTCCGGGAACGCCCCGGCCGCGATTTAGTTTAAAGTGGAATTGCTAACCACACCCTAGATGAGCACCACCTACGGTAAAGTCTCTTATCGACAGCCTACACCTGCCATGCGCATTCGAGGGACGCCATAGGTTCAGCCCAGGTGGTCCGATCCTTTGCTTCACTAAGGGTACCACGCCGGTCATACGCACAAAAATGCAAAGCATACTCGAGTCCGAGACACCGATTCACTACCCGTTTCCGTTCGCCTACTCACGCATTCGAGGGATTATTCAGCATGATCATCGCGTCCTCAACGCTTACTCGCTGTCGTCCGATCGCAACGTCTCCCGTGAGGCCGGGAGTAATTACGCTGGCCATACGCAAGCTTCACGAAGGTCACAGATAGAAGACAGCCTCTGTCTAAGTTCCCGCCAGGGGCGTCACCACGCGCCACCACGAATTCGTTCCCAGTGTAACTAGGGCTGAATTTGGACTGTTTAATTACTCCGTGGTACAGACGGCCATACACCCTCCTCCGTCTATGCAGACAGGATCTAGTGCACTGGCCCTCGTGTGACTCTTCTAAGGCACCCGCCGCCCATGCCGACCCTAGGCCCACACGAGTACAGCTTGTGCTTTAGAGAGGTTGCCACGCCCTCTGGGCTGCACCTTTATTTTGCCCGGATACCCCCCTTGCAACCAAGGGTTAGGAGGGGTCACAGGATAGAATGAAGAAACTCGGATTGAAAAAAAGGGCCGTGTATGAGAACACGAGGTGAGCCGTTTCGGGGTCTCGAGTCTCAAACCGCACTATACCACTCGTCGTCGCCGTAGTTCCACACATAATGGGCCACGACTTCCAGGGTGGGTGAGACGAGATGGCCTTTCAAGAGCCGAACAAGTCGGCCCTATCCCAGCTAGTCGTCTCAGGGGGATGAATCCGAGCCTTCCTTTACCTCAAATGACCGCTGCCAACATATGATCTCGCCAGGACAATTGCGAGAAATAAAAAAGCAAGACAGAAAAAAATAGAATTTTTGAACGCGTATGATTTACAAAACGGACAATGGAACTCTTCGAACGACAACGAACTAGGTCGGGCGGAGAGGACCGGTCGTAAAAATATTTCTGATATATGATTAGGATTCTACGTGCAAAAAACAGTAACAGTTAAGGCACTTCAACTAAACAGAATATGACCAAATTTATTGCATTTTTGAGATTTTAGGCTAAATAGCTTTATTTAAAACAGTAACCACAGAGTAAAACACAGATAGTACTTCGATGTGTATAGAAGAGAAAGAAAATGGTGTCAAAGCGAAGAACAACGAATCTTTTTTGAACGTCTAAAAACCGAACTTTCTTCGAAAATAGCTGGTTTTCCTCAACTAAACCACCTGATTCCTTCGAAACTTTGCATGACTTTATCTCATGCTTGGGTGTGTACATAAAAGAAAATTAGAATGAACGAGTGTTTACAACGAACCGCTGAATGGGGTGTAATATTCCCAATATAGATATACTTTTATAAATTTAAAATTTTCAGGTTTCAGCAGTGATTACTGGTTTTGAACAATTTTTAAGCGTAACACCGTTAATTACCGCCTTATTCCCTGGTAAGAAAAGTAAATTGGATTATCAAAATTCAAGTTTTGAGGAAATCAATTTTTTGCCGCCTTTGGCCCATTTGCATTGGGGGTGGATCGGGGGGTTCACTCTTACAATTCATTTCGAGAAATGTGGTTGTAAAATCCATCAACCTGATGATGAGCTATAAACTTGAAATCCGGAAAATAAGAAAACAACTCACTGTGAGTAGGAATTATCTTTTTATAAAGATTGAATTACATACTCACTTCACCATTTATCATTTCTATAAAGGTCTTTTTTGACAATCGTAAGAAAGGCATAACATTTGCATAGATACGAATGTTGCTAGTAACTTTAAAATTCACACAAACATACTGAAACTATTTTTGCGTGAAACAATTTAAACGATCGAGACATGAAAAATACGATTTATTGTTTACACCTATGTAGTTAATCTTAATAAAACACATAGATACATTTTTTATTTATCTTCTAATAAAAATGCTTAACGTATAAATCTTTAAATAATATTTATTAAACGTTCTGTACCTTACCTTCCTTACCCCTTATTACCTTACCTTGAAATACTTTCTAACCGACCGCTGCTTCAGAGTGATGTCGGGCAACGAGCTCTCGGAAAACAGAAAAATACAAACCGCCGTCCCACAAGTGAGCATACTTGGACCATCCTTGTTATTTATACTTCTGCCCTACATACTCTCTAATACCGTCATCCCCCCTACGTGAACCCATTTTTCCTTCGACTAGAATCCTACACAAGAATAACTTGAGATTATCGAAGATTGTTGTAAAAGTGAAGGACAATGCTGAATGAAGAAAAATGTACTCAGTGCACGTTCACATTAAAAAAACACCCTTGCCTTCCACTGTACATCAACAACAAAGAGATAACTACTTTCATTCAAGTCAAATACTTAGGTATACGAAGAAACATGCAAATCACACAAGACCTAAATAGGCAACAACTCAACTGAAGACTTGGACAACTACAAAGAACTAGGAACGAATTCTGACATGGCCGTCAAAACTAAACTTACCTTATAAAACACTTAACTATGACCAGTTTGAATATCTGGGGTGGAATTGTTTGTGTTCCGCCAAGCCCCCCAACATTCACCGCATCCAACATTGTAATGAAAAGTCCTCAGACGAAAATACAAAGCTGCTTACTACATTATTAACGCCAATATCCACAACGACCTCAACATTTGTTTAGTCAGTGAACTCGTTTCCCGATCTCAGAATTTTACACCAACCTCTCGATCCATCCTCCTGTCCTCTTTGCGCATACCTATCTCGAGAACCCCTACTTCGTCTTAAACGACGGTTTTCGAGACCTCCTTGCCCCTGAATCCCACTGACTGCCAGCATTGGCTGGTTTCTAATGCCATGTGTCGTCCGGGGTGCAGCGCTGTCATTAGGATTAGTGCTGTGGCCTTGTGAAAGAACTTTTTGCCATAACATTGTTATGAGTACGGATATTTACAAATAACGTAATAAAAAAGTATTGTTCTTTTATAGTTTTTATTTTAAACACTAAGAGGAACAAAACAAACGTATAAAATAAAACAAGGAAATTTGGGGATTTTAGGTATAGAAACAGACGGATTTGACGAAAAGAAACATTTATTTATCTCCTAAAAAAGAAAATAACATTTGATCTGTATGAAGATTTATTCTTACAACTAGGTAGACAATTTTTTTTTATTCCACTTATAAATTTAAACAATGTGGAAGTTGTCGAGCCGCAAGACTCCGCCCCTTGGCCTTCATCCTTGACTTACAATTTATATGTACTTCTAAGGGCCAACCTCTCACTGTTGCTAAGTGATTGTCATCAGGCAAACGGGAGGGTGCAAATCCCTAAACCCATGCTAGCCTACTCGATTTTGGGGGCTTGTAAGACAGCATATTGCTTCTAACAGCGACGTGTTTACATTTTGTTATCGAGTCGTTTTTTTTTCTAATGTATCTTTTTTTTTAACAGAGACGCAGTGAGAAGAGATAGATAAAAGCAGACTCGAGCCGGGTTGACATTTTGAACTTGCCGATGACGGCTGCTCTGTTCTATTGAACAGCTGAAGCAGATTTTCGTGGAGTTGTTAAGAAGACTATTCTTCAGGGCGCAATGAGAATGGGGGATTATTTGAACAAAGAAGCAACCCCTCAGAGAGTGGGGTTTGTTTCACGCTCTTTACCTCCCTCACACTAATTCCCGATTAACTCCGTTCATTCTGGAAGGTTCAAAAGGTCAACCAGCTTCTCTATAAGACAGCTTTTTTTATTTCGTGTATTTACATTCAATAAATCTTTTACTTTTAATCTCCATTATTACAATTAGTTGCTTTAAAATCCAGTGCAAATTACAAGGACACTGAGAAAGAGAAATATAACATTTGTTAAAAAACGACAATTCATAAATATGAGAAATTATTAACTTTCGGAAAAGAATACATCTAAATTTTTTAAAAAATTCATTAAAATTGTCTAGCATAATAAATTACGTACACTCTCAAAAATGTAGAATATTATGGAATGTTTATTGAATATAATGAAAAGAAAACAACATAAATTGTTTAAATCGGTTAGAAACTATTGAATTAATTTTCGTTCTTATGGCTTGCCTCATTAAGACTTTAATTTCCGGAAGATATTAGTAAAGAAATAATTGTTGAGGTTTTATTTACAATATCGATCTATCTTCTTGGGTTTTTATGATTTTCATTTTTCAATTGGGAATTAATTCAAGTGAGCCCACGTACTACAAATACATACCAAAAGACAACTCTTGTAGATATACTTACGACATAAAAAATTTACAGTACACATAAAAATTTTAGTAGAAAAGAAAAGTTTTACAAACACGGCGAAGCCAGCCAGATCGTAATATTTTAAAAACTAGATAAGTAAAATTAACTATTTTTCGTTGGAATGTATCACTTAGGTACATTGATTGGAGATTTAAAATTACAAATTATTTCCCATTTACAACTAATACTATCGTTTTTTATGTATATTTACAAACTACACGCAGTGGAAAATTTATTTTGAATTGAAAATTTTTAAAACTCAGATATGCAAAGTCTCTTCCACCCACCTCTCCTAATAACTAACTACATACTAATGATTATATACAAGTTTGCTTTTTTTAATTTTTACAATTTTTCTTCGGTAACAACGAACAATCTGTTTATAAAAATGATGATATTAATATATTATTTAGAAAAAAAGTGTATCAATTTGGTCGAATTTTCTTTTATAGTTTTATAAAAGCTTTAACAGCTCCACAAAAGTTAAACTTTAGTCTAAATAAAAGAACACTTACGTAGAGCTTTTTTACAGAAAGATAAGTCTACAAAAATTTTTTTTATCATCGTATATAATTTGATTTAGATATAGACTCGTAAATAACACCATTCAAGATAAAAATAGGATTCCATTGTTTTCCAATTTTTACTTTAAACATCTACTATCCGCATAGGAAGAACCAGATTTTAAAGTAAAAGTAGTTACAAGAAACTAGATATATTTAGATACATGAATACTTAAATATTTAGCCCTGGTATTTAATCGAGCTCACCGTTTAGAAGAAATTATAACTAAATTACGACATTGGAAGAAATGTACATTTGAATGATTTATTTTAAGAATTCGTCGACTGGCAAAAATTTACATAGCCAGAGCCAGTTCTTTTGAGCAGATTTAATTCAAAAACACTTCTTTCATATCTCACTGCTAACACACTTCAATAAATATATAAGTGTAAATATAAATATATAATATATATATTTAAACGTCTCTTCATTTTTTTAAAACAAATTTAGAATTGGCTTTTGTCTGAGATTGGATATAATTCCTTTCGCGTAATCCCTGTAAGTCCGTAGCGCACTTCAACTCACTTTAAGTACTCTACCGTGTGCCTCTTCTTTTAATTTTGTTATCCGATTAGAAATAAAAGATTTTTCATTAAAAAAAAGGTGTGCGTATGTACATCGTATAACGTGATATTAAGGAGGATCGGGTTTGGGGTTCGGTGCAAGGTTAAAGGGGTGTGGGACACATTCATACATTCGGGCCACCGTACGGCACCCAACTATATCACCACAAGAAAGACACTGGAGTGAGTGAGTCTTAATTCCTGTTCAAGATAGGCATACTTTTGACACAATTTAAAATTATTACAATTTATTACATTTCTTTTTAAAATCTAAAACAGAAAAAAAATGGAGACGCGGTGGAATACAAAATGAAGACTGTTATTTATTTATTTTATTCCTCTGTTTAAAACTGTTTCTCCTCCGCTTAAGCGATAACAGGAACGTAGCCGAGGTTCTTCCTCTGCAGAAAGAGATGTATCTCGGAGAACCGAGGCCTGTCCGCTTCGTTCCTCTTCCAGCATTCTGTCATCAAATCGTAAATCTCTCTCGGGCACGTATTAGGCCTGGAGAGCAGCCTCGCCTGCCCGTTGCCCTGATACCAGTGGTTGCAATTTTCAACTACTTGCTCGCTGGTCAGCTCGCCGAATGGCTTTTGACCGCAAACGACCAACATCTCCCACAATGTGACGCCAAACGACCAGACATCGCTCTTTGTCGTTGCCTTACCCTGAAAGATAATCACAAATTAATTCAACAACCAATTTCAGTTTTAATTTGTAAAAAATTATTGCTATACGTATCAACCCTTATAAAATCCTACTATAGAAACATTTTGATAATTTTTTGTAGTTTATTAGGTTTCGTGGTCCAATGGATCAAATAAATTCTTTTCAATTAGTTAACGTGTTGGTTGAGATTAAAAAGTCAGTGTCACAAGCGGGATCCGAACCCACGGCCTTCGGATAAATACGCCACTTCTCTACCACTTCAGCTATCGTGACTTCGATCCACTCGGACACTAACTTCTCATTTCAATTCCACCTTTTGAATTTTCCCGAGAATCAAATAGATTACACGACATTTGGAAAATGGCAAAAAAGAAGGAAAATTCAAAAAGGTGGGGTTGGGATGGGAAGTTGGTGTCTGAGTGGATCGAAGTCACGATAGCTCAAGTGGTAGAGCAGCGGCGTATTTAGCCGAAGGTCGTGGGTTCGAATCCCGCTCGTGACACTGACTNAAGTTGGTGTCCGAGTGGATCGAAGTCACAATGGCTCAGGTGGTAGAGCAGCGGCGTATTTAGCCGAAGGTCGTGGGTTCGAATCCCGCTCGTGACACTGACTTTTTTATCTCAACCAAAACCTTAATTAATTGAAAAGGTTTTTGATAAATATTTAATAAATTTCATACGTAATGTTTTCTTAAAACTCAATTGTATATTTTATCATGAACTAATATAATACTTTTTAAAAGGATAGTTCTAACTAATGAACTAATATTTTCAATATATTTGATTAATATATCTCAATTAATAATTATTAAATTCTTTGTTAAGTTTATATTCATCTACGATTGTAACACAATTCTGAGTAAAATAAGCCTCTAAACGAGCTGATTTATCCCGTTTTTCCCAAAGTTGTTGTTCTTGTAATCCGCGGTCAGGTTTTTTTTAAAACATGGATTTTAAAAAACTGGTTGTTTCGCCGTATTTTTTAAAAAATCCTGACCACATATATCTGACGACGTTGTCTTAAGCCAACTTTTTGATTAATGGTCGTTGGAGCTATTAATAATTTATTATTTGAGGGGAGATCCTGCCACATTGAGTCACTTTTCTGAAATAAATATCGATTAACTTAATTCAAATTTTATCTGCGTGTTCAGAAATAATTGGTAAATAGTTATGAGTAACAAAATAGTTCTTTGGTAAGTAGTGTTAATATGATAAAAAATAGAATTTTGGAAAAAATTATCAACTTTTCGAACTCGAATTTTGTTTTCTGATAAACTGTACATTATTGGTTAAATTCCTTAGCCAAAACTCTTCTAAAACATCATGTTTAATGATTCTAAATATTTATGATAAAAAATGCAACTTTATCCAATGTTTTGATATCCAATTTTACAAGGTAGAATCTCACTAGAAATTTTTTCGAGCTCATCGCATTTTCGTTTTAACTTGTGCGTCTTTCTTGACGTGGGTCGTGTACAAGGCAATTAAAAAGGCAATTTTGTTTACCCATATTTATTATTTTCACCCCAACCGCCAAACAATCCCGTAAATCAAACCCCAAAACCGTAAAAAAGTTAGAATGCGAAAGAAAAAGCTGAAAGAGGACAATCATATATACAAAAGCATTATTTTAATAATATGTATGATAAGCAATATGTATGTTATAATTGTTTAATTTTGTTTGTGTTCGTAATTTTATATGGGTTGGAAAAATATTTTCGATGCTCTATAATTTTGTTGAAAACACCTATAGATGCAGAAAAGCCTGCATGATTTTTACACATATACATTTTTTAAAAAGGTTTTGCTCATCTCCCTGTAAGGTGTGGTTTTATATTTTTGTATAAGTTGTTTAACTATATTAAGTGTAAGTAATGCATATTTGTACATGATTTAATATACTAAGTGTGAGTAATGCATGTTTGTACATGATTTACCTTGTGGGTGAATGTTATTATTCAAACACGCGAAATATCCAACAGGGGAGAATCTGTAAACAGTAGTTTTATGAGTTTGATTTCGAACAGAACAAAAGGAAAGGAACCGTACTGTTTGTTGGGCAATGGAGCATTGTCGGACAATTTGTCAAGGGTGGTACATGATCGGTGGGGGAGTTGTTTTTTGACCAAGCTTCACCTATGACACGGACCGAGAGAGGGAATAATCCGACTACTAAATAGCACGTGCGAGTGACGGTCAATTAGAAAATCGTTTGCCCTCTGTGACCGGTATTAGAATCCTACAAGCCCTCGAGGGATGCGGTACCGATAGCATTGTTGCCGGTCGATACTACCAGAACCTTGACCGCAAGGGAAAAACAGGAAAACAAACGAAAATACTTACCAAGAGTAAACTCTCCCAGGCCATCCACCGTATCGGTAGTTTGGCTTTCGTGTCGCTGATGTAATAATCCGTTTCGTACTTTGTGCAGTACATGGCGTGATCTGACACTTTAATGTGGTAGCTTTTTCCCACGAGGCAGTTTCTGAAAAAATGCATAATTAAAATCGGCCGTTGAAAATTAAAAAATTGACACCAACAGGTTTTAGTCGAATCGAGATTTTTGCTGAATCAGCCCTCTCACGATAATTCGACAAATGAGACGTAAAATTGCTCCTCTCAAGACGAGGGGTTTTGTTCGGTGATTTGAACTCTCCCCCAACTTTAGATAGAAAAATGAATAGCAGCACTTATCAACTTGTTTCAAATTCTCCCCAAACACAAAGTGATATTGTTTGTCGCATCAGATGTGAGAAATGTGGAATACAACATTGCTCTTCAAGTTATCCTTTAAAATTAACATTTAGCCGACTTTATAGTATTGGTTTTACTTGGAAATGCTCATTGAAATTTTTAATTATATAGAAACAAGGTCAATTTCCGGCATCATGAAAAAACTAGGTTTAGTAAAAATAACAGACTTTTTATCCATTTTCATCAAATTATTGATTGATTTTTTATAACTTTGGTTGTTCTGTACACATGCACATAGGTAGGTTTTTAATTTTTTTTATTTTTTTACGCTTAGGGCTCGTACCAGCAGAGGTTATATCTACCCTCGGGGTACCGGTGTTTTTGAAAAGAAAAGCCCATTTGTAAATATGTCGGGTTCAAAAGCAGGGCTGCTGGATTCGTACCCGGGACTTTTACCTTACAGTGATGAGCGCCGTGCCAACGACTAAACCGTTGCGGCCACCCCCCCCCCCAGAGTAGGGTTTAAAAAAGCGAAAACTACCAGATTTGTAAATTCACGATTTAATATGTCACAGCCGTACAGGCTTCCTCTACAGAAATTTCGGTGTACCAGAAATAACTTATTTTTTGAGAACCGCTATAAATGTAATTGATATACGTATAACGCTAATTATCACAACAAATTATTTTTCCATTGTTTTAAATTATGATCGGATATGAAATTTTTTATGGTTATTTTCGATTTATTGATATATTATAAACAATTAACCGATCTAATTGTAGTAATTTTGAATAAAATTAGCAATATTATTGATATGCATTTTTTCTCAGGTTCATTTTTAAGCTGTTTAATAATAAACTAGTATTATTACCCTGTCCTTCCAGTACATTATTTTTAAATGGCTTGGTATATTAGCACCTGCAAATGACTTTTTCCAACCTCTTCCGTAGGGTTGGTGTTCAGAAATGACTTTTAAATAGTGAACCGATTTGGAATTTTTTATGATTAGTTTTAACTTATCAAATGGTTAAATTAAACTATAGCCGAATGGTTAGGATGTAGACTTATTGGCGGCCCCGTGGTCGTGGGTACGATTGCTTTCGTCGCTGTAATTTTCTGAACGCTTTCCTACCATAAAAAAAATTAAAAATATAATAAAATAAAAATAAATCATTATCAAATATCGTCTCTGCCGAACACGTAAGTTATTGATGATATATAAATTACTGGTCTAATTTAATATTATTTACACGTATTTTTATGTTTTTAGGCAGGTGAATATTTCACTTTTGATACTCTGTCTTTGTAGTAGATTATTTTTAAATCGGTTGATGTAGTAGGATTTAAAAACAACTTTTAACAACCTTTCAGAATGGTTGGGCCCAAAAATGACTATGGTCTTGTGGTATAATACCTAATTGTAACAATAATATTGATTGCTTTAAATTATGAATCGATTGGAAATTTTTTATGATGAATTTTAATTTATTAATTGCGATGTTGACCCGTCGTGGGTTCGATTCCCACCGTTACTTTTTTAATGTTTTGAAGCTCCCCTTCCACAAGAAAGTCCAAGTACATGTAGCAACTCAAAAAAAAAACTTATTTATTTATAGTTCACTGATATAATTTAATGTAAGTGCGTTTTCCAGATTTTGTTAAAACTGTTTACTGTATAACTTTTGTTAAAAAGTTGCAGTAGATTGTTTTAGGCGTGTCGGTAGCCGTAATGATTTATCAGTTGACACGGCGCTCATCACTTAAGGTAAAAGTCTTCGGTTCGAATCCAGCGGCCATGCATTCGAACCTGACATGCTTACAAATGAGGTTTTTCAATAACTCCGGCACCCCGCGGGTTCAAATATCGACGTAGTTGAAACACCCACCGTAAAATCAAATATTTTTAGAAGGCTTTGTATAGTAGAACCGAAAAACAATTTACAACGGATGAACATTAAACCTTAATGTATAATAAATTAAGTATTAAAATAATATCTGCTTTGGAATGCCGCAATAAACCACTGTGCTCCATGTGTTCACAAAGCCAGAAGATAAGGAGGAAGAAAAAGGGTCGTCCTAGCGCCATTTAATAGTCCTAGACCTTTAATAAGGGCTTAAGGTTTGCTGATAAAGGTTACTAACCTGGCCGCCAAATCTCTGTGAGCAAGGTCCAGCGATTCTAAGTACTTCATTCCAGAAGCCACCTGAGTCGCCATGTAAATCAGACAGCCGTAACTGAAAGGTACATAACATTAGAACACAACTAAAACAATGATTCGAACTTGGTTAATTGACGAAGGGGACAAAGCATCTCTTCAAAAGTGGAAGTTAAAACGAAATTGGATCCGACTTCATTTTCCGTATTTAAGATCTATTCTTTGTCTCGATGTTGAAAGGCAAGGGGGAAACTCTATTTATTCTTTCTTTTCACTCCCTTTGAGGGCGGGAAGAAATAAAAGGCATCCCCTTCCCTCTCGGGGGTAAAAGGGATTGGCCTCACGACTTTTCGACTGACCTGAGCGCGGGATTTTCTTCGTCTGGGCTCGTGGACTGGAGCTGGAGAAAAGTCGGCAGGTCGCCGAATTCACAATACTCCTGTAGGATGCAGAAGGGTTCTTCTTGACTGCACACACCCACCACTCTGGCCACGTTCGGGTCCCGGAGCGTGCCCATCCACGCACTCTCATGCAAAAACTCTTTTCTAAAAAAATTACCAGTTAAAATCAAATAATTAAAAAATCTTATAAATAAAATTAAAAGTTCAAAAATATTACTTGGTCGATTCTGTACACCCCCTCCAAACTGATTTAACAACGACTTGTTTCTTATGATATGACGTTATGCCGTTGTATTCAGGCACTCCTTCGGTTTCACACAAGTGAATCTAAACATAGAAAACAAAATCCATTAGAAAAGATCAAACAATATAAACTTAGGTTGAGAAACTCACCATTCCAAAAGATCCTTCGCCCATTTTTTCAATGACTCGAAGGCGGTGCCTTGAAAATTCGAGAAGGGGAGAGCTGTCTTCGGGGCTTCCTTCTGGTAATTTTAACGGTGTAAATTTTCCTGGCGTTAAATGCTGTTCTCGCCGTTCGGTCTAAAGAAGAAAATAAATTTGTAAGGTTCACTCTTGGTATCTGCAGAGTGATTAACATTTGGTTGGGTCGTTTTTTGTACTTTCGCACGGTCTGTCTACGCTGCTTAGGCGAATACATTCTGACAGACCGAAACAGCGAGGAAAGACATTATTTTAGTATTTAATCGGTATAAGGTTGTAATTAGTGAACTAATACGACATATAAATTTATTTCCTTGGCAGCACCTTCGAAGATCTGACGAGCTTCGTCAGACTCGAGCTTGTATCTGATCTCTTACATGATTATGAAAAGGAAGCCAGTCATAGATGCGAAAGCGTTACAAAGTGAATAAATTAATATTTCGTTTATTCCAAACGTACACGTCAAACAAACAAAAAATCCAAAACGATCTACCTGCGGATAAAAAGAAATTCAATTATAAATGAATTGGCAGTGAAATAATTGATGAACTCCTGAAATTTATAAAAGTTTAAGGCGAATAAACGATATATTTGATTGAATTATTTATAATGGAAAATAATTATTTTTGCAAGAGTGGATTACCAGTACGAGTGGAAATTTTATAGAGAGCCTAACTGACTTGCGTGAATCTTTAATGCGATTTCATATAAAAAAAACCTTTGACCTGAAAATGTTTCTCTTTTCTGAAGTCGTTCCCAAATATTGTAACATTTATTTTTACAATATAAAGTTAGACCAGCTGCGTATTGAGCCGAAAATCTTGGATCGAATCTCGCTCTTGATACAATTTTTTCATTCCAACCAAAAACCTTAGAAAAAATAATAATTAATTGGAATAATTAATATGGTCAATTATGGCTACTAAGCAAGTATGAATTAATTTATTTTTACTTTTTACTTTTATTTTTACTTTTACTTAATTTGGTTTATTTCATTTAATAAGAATCAAGAAAATGATGAAAATAATGAAATAATAAAATAATATCAGACAGGCTGCAATTTACTAGGTAGGGGATTAAGACAGGTGTAAATGAAAATCTGTCGACGAATGAAATGTGGGTTTTATAATTAAATGGCCCAGCTGAGATTTTAATGTTTCTAAGATGCTCGTAGTGTGGGAAAATTAACCCGGACTTTATTATTCCGTTGAAATTTGACGATGAAATAAACTGAAGGAAACCAGTATTTCATCGATCGGCCATATTAAAAAACATACCGACTTATTGTTAATAATCTGAAAGAAAAGGAGAGGCCGTTTACTAAAAGTGTCTCCTTCATCCCCTAAATAAGTTGAATATTTTTTTTTTTTTCAAACGAAGGGAGAATAATTGGTTCCTTAATAGGAGGAGGGTTGTAGTTATCCTTAAAAGGGATAAAAATATACAAACAGTTTAAGAAGGGAAACTCACCTTGATTATATCTGTTGCTGCGTAGTAATTTTCCACAGGCTGAGCATTAGCTTTGTTCAGGGTGGCCGTGCTGTTGAAATTCGTTGACATCTCGTAAGGGGGAGGCCTTGAAGATGGCGGAGGAGGAGGTGTCAAGTTGTACAAAGACGGTGATGAGAATTTGACCTCCTCTTGGAAACTGTTAACGCTTGTGAAGTCAAGAGAGCGGCATAATCCTAAACCCATTGAAAGGTGATGTTGTACCCTTGAAGTTGAACAAATTTACCATCTGATCTTATCTAGCAACTATGCCAGATAATTGCATGCGATCTGAGATAAGTTGATTCAAATTATACACCCGGTACAAATACTTGATGTACAAAAGACAAAAAAAAAGTCTTGTAAAAATTTTCAGAGGTGTTCGCCAGCGGATTACATCGAATTTAGGGCGATAACATTTATGGAAGAGGCCGGCTCAATATCGGGGACGTTGGCCGAGTTATGGTCTTAATAAGTCACAAGACATCCCTCCCCCCTTTGCGGCATTACTCTTATAATAGTCTTCGTGATTCTTGGCCAGATATATTTTCGTATTAGACCAATAAAACTTCACCATCTTCCATACGAAACTAAGTAACAAAATATCGTAGAAACTATAAAAACTTTTAAATGTTTTTCAACAGTAAATGACAATAACTAAAACTATCACTATTTTGAAAATTATTCTTTGTAGTTCTTAATCGTTAGACAATAAATGTGTATGAATAATATAAATATAATTTTTGTAGATTTATCGGTCAGTTTATTCAGTTAATGTTTACTTGGTTATCAGAGATGTGGTCAAATAAAATATTTTTAATTTTCAATCTTCGCCCAGCTTTCGGATTTTTATCGCACCTTCTTCAGGGCTCTAAAGAAACAAAACAAAAGGATATATAATACATTTTTCATTGTAACCAATTTTACATCAATGTATGTACGTAAGAACATGACACATTTTTGTACTTCCTGATTTTTAGTCTAGTTATTGTTGTTTTTAATTGTATTTTTATTTCTACTGTCTGTGATATTATATGAAATTAGTCTATACATTTCATAGATAAAAATGTGAAGAAAAAGTGAGAAAATAGCTTTCAAAAACAAAACTATTCAAGTTTATTTACTTTCGACTAAAAATCAGTAAGTACTAAAATGCGTATCATGTTCTTACCTATATTGGTGCTTAGCCAAAATTAAAAATGTATAATATCTCCTATTGTAGAGCTCTGAAGAAGGTACAATAAATTTCCGAAAGCTAGGCGAAGATTTAAAATTAAAAACATTTTATTTGATCACATCCCTGAAAACCAAGTTAACATTACAAATACAGTTATTCAGATATCGTGAGATGCGGTCGGGTAGGCATCGAGATAGATCAAAACGTTGGCACGATAAAGAAAATGTTTTTCTGAAACCTACATCACACCCGACCGCATCTCACGATATCTGAATAACTATCGATCAACGGTCGCTAACCTCTACACATTGCAAATACAATTGTTACATCACAATTTAAATGTTATACACTATAATTAATTTCAATTAATTATTCTTTCTAAGGTCTTGGTTGAGATATAAAAGTCAGTGTCACGAGCGGGATTCGAACGCACGACCTTCGGCTAAGTACGCCGCTATTCAACCACTTGAGCTATCGTGACTTCGATCCACTCGGACGACAACTTCCCATCTCAACCACCTTTCGAATTTTCCCTCCTTTTTGCCATTTTTCAAATCTCGTGTAATCTTGTTTGTTTCTTGGCGACAAATGAAATGGCCACGGAGAGCATTAGTGAAGATATACATCATTTTATGTAATGTTGTAATGTTATTTTATTATGTGCAAACCATTTTAAACTGCTCTGTAATATATACATATGTGATTATATAAAGTAGTCATAGTCTAACAAAATAAATAAATTGTAAGGTTTCAAAATTGTTAAACAAATCTTCTTTTCCGTAATAATGGTGGTGTTATTGAATAAAAAACCGCGTGTGCGATCAGATATTGAATAGTAACACTGAATGAGTGAGTGTTGTTCAAACAAAATTCTGTACTTTCAACGGTTCTGTCATATTTTATGAGCTTAAAATCCTCTGTTTGCAGACTACTAACTGATGATAAATTTATACACTCAGCTAATTCATTATGGATGCTTTAAAAGAGCAAATGCGCGTTCAATGGAGTATCATTTAAAATCACGTTCCCTCTTCGTTTCATAATAATTAAGTATTGTTTGAAATTGGACCCAACATCGCAAATGTAAAAACTAAATTAGTAATAGCATGTCACATAACTCTTTTACAAAAAGTAAAGAGCAAATTGGCGTATGTACATTTGTGCAATGTAGATTCGGGTTATAAATCCATGAATAAACAGAACGTTTACCTGTGTTGTAATCTGCGCTTTTGCTTGACGGGATCGTGTCCTTCTTGATCAAACAACCGTATTCCTGTTTGGTAGAGGGCAAGAGTTTGTAAGGTTCATGATAGACGGATGAATTTTCGCTATCTTCACTTTCTTCGCCGGGCATATGGCCGTAAAGCCCTTTGCCGCTTGGTTTGCTCCTTGTCCTGGTGACACCGTTATTTATAATCGGCGTGGTCATCTTGAGTTCTTTCATATTTATAGTCACGCCGGGCTTCGTGCCGAGAGATGTGTGCTTATGGAGTAAAGCCACTTTTTTCCTTCCTCTGCGAATCATGAGAAGTACCGTGCAGCCTAGAAGAAGCACCACCATCGCGAGTACTCCGGTTATCAGTCCTATGTACGCCTGCGTCCGTCCTGACGGACTTGTGGCTGAAACAAAAATGTAACCTTTCTTAGACAACAAAATACTTATAACCAACTCAATACTGAAACATACATCACACCATATCAGGACACATATGACATAATATTGTGGGGTTCAAACATATTTCCAAATATCCGCATCCATCACGACAATCTAAATGACCCCTTTTTTAAAAATTATTGAAAAAGATAATGTAGGTAAATTCACAAGTTTCCGTGGTCCGCTTGTCCAATTAATATCTTTCACTTAATTAAGGTTTTTAGTTGAGGTAAAACAGTCAATGTCACGAGCGGGATTCGAACCCTCGATCTTCGGCTAGATACGCCGCTGCTCTACCACTTGAGCTATCGTGACTTCGATCCACTCGGACACTAACCTCCCATCTCAACCCCACCTTTTGAAAAATGGCAAAAAGGGGGGAAATTTCAAAAGGTGGGGTTGAGATGGGAAGTTAGTGTCCGAGTGGATCAAACTCACGATTGCTGAAGTCGTAGACCAGCGGCGTATTTAGTGACACTGACTTTTTATCTCAACTAAAAACGTTAATTAATTGAATGTAGGTAAATTAACATTTTGTAAATGATGACTCTACTCACAGAAAATTATGTATTAGAACCATCATTTACAAAAAGTAAATCTACGTACTGCCCTCATCTTTTCTATTTTTCTTATTGGTAAAGTAATTCACGTTACATACGAACGATTAAGTCGAGACATTTTTCTTATTGGAGTCAATTAAAACGCCATGAGATATGGTGGATTGGAACCCAGAACGACTATTGTGATGACCACGAGTCGGAAGTACCGACTGACACTACATCGCAGTACTGAATTACGTGAAAGACAGGATAAAATTAACCGTACAGATCAAAGACGAATAAAAAAAAAGAATTCAAAAAAGAAACAACACACACACACACACAACAGACAGTACGGGAAATAAATTCACATAAATCAGAAAAACTTATCAACTGACTAGCTTTGTAGACATAACAACAGCACTGAAAATAAAAAACACAATAGGAAAACTACTAAGACAAAATATTAACAAAAACCGAATCAATAGAAACAAAACGGAATATACTGAACAAGTTGTGAGATAAATAAACGGGACTGACAGAACGAAAAATAAAAGGCAGATACAACGAACACTTAAATTGATTCTGGGATAACGACGGAAATTCGAATTAGAAATTAGAAAGTAATCACGAAACATCGACAAGAAAAGTAGGAAACTTCTATATAACGTACAAAATTAAAAGAACATACTTGAAAATTTAGAAATACACAAACATAACACATACACATTGAATACAATAACAACTCACAAATGCATGGCATACATCGTTTACACCATTCAAAACATTATACAAAGAAGAAAAGAAAAAGGACGCACGATCACAAAGACCGAATGGAACAATTAAAAACAAAAGACTATTTTAATCAATCAAATACATCGACAAACGGAGCTAAAACCGACACCAACGCCAACCATCTACGACCTGATTACTACAACTTGACACCACCGAAATCAGAGCTCTGAAGATGGTGAAATAGACAGACAAAATTAGTATGATGGGCAGACCAAGAGGATAGGTAACTATGAAATTACAGATTTCTCACTTTGTAGACCACAGGTGGAAATCTAAAAAAAAATTGTAATCATGACGAATTTTACATAACTTAATCTTAATTGTTAAGATATAGTAGATTGTTAAGATTGTTAAACGATATAGTAAAGTGAACTAACAAACAAGTAAATAACAAACAGTGATTATCTTAACAATGCTTTGTTTATTAATAATTATCGCTTACTAATTATGTGATTCACGTCTGTTTCAATATTACCAGACAAACTAGTTAAATAAACCATGATTGTGTCTACCTAGACTATAACCAATTATATTGGATTGAAGCTCGTAAATAGTGATTTAAATAGTTCATTTGTTTTGTGACAGATATGAGCAGTCACTGTGAAGTCAAAATAATTGTTGCGTTTGTTTAAATAATAAACAATCCATAATTTCAAAAGTTTGTGTTGATACATATACTTATGTAAACGTTACAATGCACAGTCCATTCGAGTTCTTTTGTGTTTATAATGCTTTTTGTAATTGTTTAGAATCAACGGTTGCGTGTTTCATTCTGTCCATTCAAAGATTACCATTGTATGAGATAAGACAAGCCCCCCCCCCCCTTACACACTTTATAAAGTAGAGTAATAAGTGCCAAAATTGAAAGTACAAAAGGGACTGGAGGGGACGTTGATAAATTGACCGCGTCATTTAGCAAAGCTTTTTGTTTTTGTTTAAACGTAAAATGGTAGACGTGCAAGGGATGAGCTTTGAATAACATTTTCGGTGGGACAAAGACATCGTCGGATGCCGGCAAGGAAAACTTAGTGCCTCCTTTGTAGGACCCCCCCTCATAACTCGGCTTTAATCAGGAGTCTACGAGAGACAAAGAGCGTTGTGGCTAACCTCATGCTGGTACCTACATCCTACAAGTTCAAGCAAGTCGGCAAACATCTTAAGGTCGTTTGATTAATTAATAATCACAATTCTAGATGAAGTGGAAAAATTTGTAGAAGAAAGAAAGATTTCATACATTTTTACAATCTTCTGTCTATTAATTTGATTATGGCAATATATGACTTTTTTGTCACTAGGAATAATCAGCTAGCGAACAAAAAATAGTTAGTAGCAATGAAACGAAAATGTTTCTGCGAGACGCCTTGCATTTCCAAATTTTCTAGTGTGCCCAAGTGTATCCCTCAATGGTTACTAGTAGAGAAAATCATCAGGGCAAGTCCTTTAATGCACAAGTACGAAGGCAAACATTCATAAATCTTTGTTAAATACTTCTTGGCAACGTTTAAATGACATTAGGCTGGAATGCCACAAGGAAGCGTACATAGGCTCCTATGTTTATCTCCTGCAAACACTGATGTCCCCAAAGGTGAATTAATAACACTTACTACATTAGTAGATTATACTGCCATGAAAGTTAACAGGTGGTTCAAACGAAACGCTCTATTCACCGATAAAAAAAGGTCAATTTGTGCCAATAATCTGCTCAACTAGCACTCCGACTCCAGGTTCGTCTCAATAAAAATAGAAAACTTTAAATTAAATTTAGGAATATAATGTATTGAGCATAATCATGACACAGTACCAAATGGATAATTGAAATCATTTTTTAGTTATTCCAAATCAAGATAATCGGAAATATGGTCTACTTCCTTGACTTTATGCGCAATGACGTTCTGCGCTGTACTCAGAGTAAGGTGACTGTCTGTGTAACCACCAACTTTGCTTTGAGTTTGAGTCAACGTGAATCCGCGCTCATCGCTGTAAGGTAAAAGTCCCGGGTTCGAATACAGTGGCTCTGTACTCGAACCCTATAAACTTACGAGTGGGCTATTTTTTACAAATTTGAGCACCCCGGGGTTTCAAAGCCTCGCAGTTGAAGTACCTTTGTAAAAAAAATTTACTGCTTGATACAAAGGGTGACTGCGTTGGCTTAAGCACTCTGAAGTGCGCATATTACCGGATTAGAAAAACAGATTTTTTTAATTTCCTAAGTGATAGTTTTTGGAGAGTGTATAATGGTGAGTAGCTACAACATACCTATTGTACAAAAAAGGCAACATTTATTTTGTCAAAATGATATTCTTCTCAAACTCTAAGATTTTTAAATATAGCACATTTTACTAATGAATGTAATTAACTGTGGATGTATAATATGGAATAAGTCTATAGCATTGATTAATGTGTTTGCCAGTTTTAGAGAGTTTTAACGAATTTCGAAAATTATTGTCAGAGTATAATATTTTGTTTACAATTATTTAATTTTTATGTATGGTATTGATTGAGATAAAAAAACCCACGACCTTCAGGTAATATGCCGCTGCTCTAACCACTTGAGCTATCGTAACTTCGATCCACTCGGAGGGAAAATTCAATCGGTGTGAGTTTGTGTATGTGTGTGTGTCTGTGTGTGATCTTTCGGTATGAACAAAAAACCAAATCTTAGGGTCATAACCCACAAGGAAATGTATTTAAAAAAAAACTAACAGAAAATAGTGTTTTACTTAAAAAACTAGAAATCTTTCGAAATATTTTGGAATGTAAAATTGTAATTCTGATAAGTAGAATAAATTGAGAAGTTTTTGACTTTGAAAGAGATCTCTCCCCGTCCAGGGTAAACATAAAATAAAATATTTCCTTGTGTATAGCTTACAATATATTTACTAAAATATATTGTATAAATATAAATTGTAAAATATATTGTAAAATATAAATAATACTAAAATATCCAGTGTTGTTTACAATTCACTAGTTTTTGTGGTCCGCTTGACCGATAGTTGTTTACAATGTTACTGAAGAGGAGCAATATGAACTCCGAGAAACAGAGACAAAATTTTTTCACTAACTCGGGTTGTTAAAGTGAACAAATATTTTGTAGCAAAACCTACAACAATTTTCAGCTTTTTGAAAAACCATTTTCGCTTCGACCGGATTAAAAAATAAAACCAACATTTCATGACATGGAGTAAAACGGAGGGGGACAACAGGGTAAAGCATTAACAAAAACGTGATAAAACTCGATGAAATATTGCTTCTATTGAATGCACATTTCTACGTTTATGGTAAAATAATTTCACATTTATGATAGCTTTAGTGAAGATGTAGTTCATTTTAACTTATTAAGTTCACTAGTTTTCGTGGTCCGCTTGACCAATTAATATCTTTTAATTAATTAAGGTTTTCAGTTGAGATAAAAAGTCGAAGTAGAGTAGCGGCGTATCTAGCCGAAGGTCGTGAGTTCGAATCCTGCTCGTGACACTGACTTTTTATCTCAAATAAAAACCTTAATTAAATAAAAATAATGTGCAACCAATTTACTATCATGAAGGACTGTTTCGAGTTTATCCTAAACAGACAGAGAATCACCAACTTTAAAAAGAAAAAAATTCGTAATCAAAAATAGTTTTTGAAGTGTTAGAATGTTAATAAAAGTTTTTATAAAATGAAGTTATTGGTTGATTATTGGTATGATAGATTATTTTTAATTTTTATTCATTCCACGTGCGCCCTCACTTATATACGCCTCATTTGACTTTCGGAAAAAACACAATTTATTTAAATATTTGCCATTGTTGCAAACGTCTAACTGGATCAAGTTGAAGAAGGGGGTAAGTCTGGATTTTTCACTTTCAAATCATTTTCCCCTCATTTCTTTAAATAAATTGGAAAAGTTACAATCTGTTTAGCATTCAGAAAACGCAGCCCTCAGGGCTCCCGGGTCTTATAGAATAAGAATGTAGGCCCGCAGAAATTTCAGAAACCACCGGGAGTTTTTATGATTTCTGGGACAACCTACAGATTATGCTGTCCCCGTTGAATTGAAATAAGGTCATCTAATAGAAAGGATTGAATTGATCGGAGACAACGGTTTAATATTAGGAAGGATAGGAGACCTCCTTTCGTATTATAATATATATTGCTCTTGAAGGAATAACATCTAGGCCAAGACAAGCGGAATGATGCCGTATTACAACAAATAGTTTTAGAAATAAAATAAACTACGTAAGACTCACTATACACAAAGTAAAACCGACTATAATTCGTGTTGATAAATTTGTGTCAATTATTAAAAACAATTTTCCTCTTTTCTCGTTTCGTTTACGGTCAATTTCTGTTTATTCATTATTTAAAGCGTAACATGGAAAGAGCTGGGCAAGAATAAATAGGTTACCTGGGGTAACTTCCTTTCTGGCGTGAGTCGTTTCACCTCCCATGCTAGTACGTTTTTCGACTTCATTCTCCTCCGGCTGCAAGTAGAATTGATCTAGTGACTCTTCTTCTGTGAGGTTGCCACTAAGGAGAACTGAAAAAAAAAAATATTTAAACATAACTCTCATCGATCATATTACCATCAATATACAACTACTAATGTTAAATTATTTCTAATAAGATTAATATCATTGACATATATTAAACAAAAAGAGTTAAATTGATTTTCTGATTTTCAGGTAACTTAACTTGTTTAAAGTTAAGAAGGGAAATATTACTATATATTTTTTAATACACATCGTTAAAAATAATACATTATATTAATTAATACACTTAAAATATATGGAAATAAAATAAATATTAGCAGCACCTGAAAGAAATTGCTAGCCAGAACAAAAAATAGTTGGAACTTTAGGTATATGGATTTTTAGCAACGTATTGTTTGAGTTTACTTTAAATTAGTGGTATCAATGTCAAATATAAATATTATTTGATAGTAATTACTTATCATTTTATGTAGATGTCTGTTTCACCGTCAAAATGTATTATGCTGGCCCGGTGCTCCATAGCCTTAAACGCAAAGCACTCGTACAATATTTTTTCATGTTAATTGTTTCTTCATCCTTTGGAAAGTACGTATACCATTTTGGTACATTAATTGTTAATTGTATGTTACTTTGTATTTATTTGAATGTGTGATAAAATAAGCCTTGTTGATGGCACTATAAAGTGCCGAAAGCTCGATGTTCCCAGCATTTAGTCTTTTTTCACCCGTCAAAACACATAAAATAAATATTATTTAGATTCAGTTTATTTTACAGACTTTCAGTTGAAAACAGAAGATGATTATTAATTAGGACAATAGTTAATAACATTCAAATTCTGATCAGTAGAAATATAACTATCACGATTTAAATGAATTATGAAGTAAATTAAAAAAAGGAAAATAATGGGTTTGTCATACAGTTTTTATTTAATCTGCTTTGAAAATGCCAAGGGATTGATTGTTTTATGAAATCGATATTGTTTAATAGATTAGTTTAGTTTAACAGAATTTTAATTTTTAGTTTAATAGGCCATATTATTTAAAATTTAAATAATATGAACTTTTAGTAATTGATTTACATTTTGGGAGGTTGAACTTTTTGTTTGTTTATTTATAACAATGTAGAAAAGTTGTTATTTTTTTAATATTTGATGTCACTTTTTTTCTGCTCTCTCTATCAACGGCATGAATAATTGTAACGAGATAGAAATATTGCAAAATTGAAAAACGTAGAATTGCAATATACATTTCACCGGCCTCTCCATATAACTGGAAAAACGTCAAACACAGGGGGTAGAAATTCAGGTATAGATATCGTAATTACATCTTTTTCACAAAAAAGCCACTCCCAACCCCAAAAAATACTTTCCGATAATTGTTTTTCCTTTCCCAGTTGTGTTAGGGGGATTGTTAATGACACATTGTACATCTGCTCACCGCGCGCCAAAGCAAGAGAGAAGAAATAAGGGAGAAAACGGGGGCGAAGCGTTCATTTAAATGTAAAGTGGGGGAGGGCAAAACTGTCTCAACTTTTTTTTCCTTTTTTACCAGGACAAGAATAAGAAGTTCTAACCCGACGAGATCTGGCATGACAATACATTTTTACACAGCTTTTTACCGGCACATGTAAAAGTACGATTGGTTCATTTGTTGACAAGAAATGAATATGATGTGACGTTAAAAGTTTAAGGTTTTAGTTCACAACTAAAAATCGTGTGTGCTTGTGTATTCATGCTCATAACACATGGTTTGTTTAGACAACGTGGACAGTTTAAGATAAATGGTCGAGGAAAGCTGGCAAAGTTGAAGCCACGCACTTTGCGTCAGATTAAGCCGGTGTTGCACGGTGGCTGTTTCCATTGAAACGACAGTAGGAAAGCCCTGTCATCTCGGCGGGCAAAGTTGTCGCCGACACCGGAATGGGAATGGGCAAGTTGCAGGATGTTGGAATGCCCGGACAAGTTTGACGTTCGAGTGGACTAAAAGCCCGATACGCAGACAACTTTGCCAACCGGCACGATTTCGTATAATTTCGTACTGGTAGTTCGATACTTCTACATCCATTTGGATATGATGCCAGTAATGATAATTTATTGTTCAATCCTAAATTATTTATCACTAGTCCCTTATGTTTTTTAATAATTGCGGTATTTATGTTGACAAATCAAACAATGTTTAGTGAGAAATTAACTCAATTTTATAGTAACGTTTGTTATAGTAACGAATTATAGGTAAAACGATTAAGGTTATACCTAAATAGTACAAAATTTGATTTTGCAAGTAGGACGAAGAAAATATTGTTTAATGTCTTAAATTGAACGAAAAATTTGTTTTATCAAGAAAACTAAACTTGATACAAAAAGTGTTTAATTAGATTTTATACCTTTTACAAAGAGGATAACAATTTCCTAATGAGTTCATTTATTTTATTTAAAAAATACGAATTATAAAGCTTAATTGACTAATTTTATCCAAATAATATATTAATTCAATGTGCGTACAAATGTTATTCATGTCTTTTTTTCTCTCTCGTTGTTTAAATGGAAGAGTATATTTTGTTTATAAATTTTCCAATTACAAACAAACGGCAGTCCTTCTGCATATTTATGAACGTTTTATCGTATCCCGATTTTAACAATTTACCTGACCGAGGGAGAGTGAGTAAAACAATAAAATACGGATGCAGGAGCGTCGAATATGAATATGTACGACCCGAGGGTAAATATACAAAAGTGTTCACCGACTGATGATAGGTTCTGAAAGATAAAAAATAAAAATGACGCGGAAAAAACTGTAAAAAAATCTACTAAAATCGAGATCTGCCGAGCAGAAACTTATCCCGAAATTTACAGTTGGATAGAAAGCTATGGTAAAGTTGAGTTGTTTGGTTTTTCAATCAAGATTCCTCTATTGCAGCCAGTTTACTGCCTCCACACGTACCCGAAACTGCTGAAATATTCGGCACGTTTAAATACACGTCGTTAGAGTCCTGTTACCACCCCAGTTGGAAAGTCATATAAACCTATGAACTTTAACTGAAATAAGTTCACAGCAGTGGCTTTGGTTATTGGGTGGGCAGATCTAGTTTTAAAACGGAGATAATTATTCAGAAATCGTAAGATGCGGTCTGGTGTGATGTAGGTTTCAGATTTTCTTTATCGATCTTTATTGAGATCATCTGCAGGGCCTGGGATTTACAAACATTGTTTAAATTTAACAAATACATGTAGCATGTGGAAAAAAGAGAAATTATACAATGCAAAAAAATATATTTTTTATATTCAATCAAAGTATTTCTACTCACTCAAAATGTTTGTAATTTTTGTATAAGAGGTCGGCTTCTTTGAGTTGAAAAGAGCCGACGAAGGGAAAAAACGTTGGTAATAGTTTGGTCAGATTATCCTTTCAGGATTACATAGATGGAGATAAATAGGAGAAGGAAAGCTAAATTGTTGAAAAATTTGTAAAAATGTTTGATGTGTGGAATGTGATGAATGTTTTATATGTTATAATATACATTTTGTTTGATGTGACATAAATGTAAAATACAAAAAATGTGAAAAATCGTTTTGACCTATTAGCACATAATATGGTAGTTGTGCAAAAAAAAAAAACTATCTTATAAAATGTATTTATCATTTGGTATTCGATGACATCAACTCACCCTCTTTTTTTATTAAGGTTTTTATTGTTAAATGAATAAATTCATACAAAATGTTAGAACGTTTAACGGCCGTATTTCGGCTAGGTGGCAGACAATGATGAGCACATGCGATAACTCCCTAATATTCATTACCACCAAAGACACCTCGTAAGTAATAGCAACCTGATAATATTTAATGAACGATTAATTATTAAGATCCTAGTGAATTGGTGGAATATTTCGATTATTGAATGGACTTGAAGAAAAAGGAAAAATTCAAGTGTTACTATCTAGTTTTCATCCTACTTTAAGATCATTAACAGAGCCTTTGTTAATTGCACGTTGAGAAGTATTTGTACAGTTGATTCCTCCGTCAATATAACATCTAAATGTATTTATATAGATTTAGAAAATAATCTTAAATATGCTTACAAATTGGCATAATTAAGTTTTTAATAGAAGATTTCAAACTTTGATGCCTTTGGGGAACGATTCAGTCAGAACATTTCCAAGAACTGAACATTTATGCAACCTTAAAAAATAATATAATATTTGTATTGATTTTTGATTAATATCGATTATATTTTTATGTGTAAGTTATATTATTTTAATTACACAGGTTTCTCGATACTAATTTGTAACGAATATATCAGAATATCTGGATGAAGAAAAAGAGTAGAGAGAGAGAGAGAGAGAGAGAGAGAGAGAGAGAGAGAGAGAGAGAGAGAGAGAGAGAGAGAGAGAGAGAAAAAGAGAGAGAGGGAGAGAGAGAGAGAGGGAGTTAGTGAGAGGGGAGAATGGTAATGAGACGAAAGAGGAATATAGGGCGAACAGACAGATTAGAAAGCAAAAAATACATATTGTAGAATTTGTTATTTAAATCATATTATTTGCATTAGACATTTTAATTTAAAATAAATTGAAAATTTATAATTTTCGTAATCTAAATAAAGTATGTAAAGTAATTCGTTTAAGAGTTTAAGGGGGGTTTATCGTCCAACTATCTTTTGGGTGTCGCGTAAGAGGGGTCGACCCACTTTAGATTACATTTTTCGTGCTATTATCAATGAAAAAACCATATACTACGCAGGGATTCGAACTCAGGATCGATAGCTTGGCAAATATGAGTTCGATACTAAAATGAAGTTTAACAATTATATTGAAGTATAATACAACTAATAATCTTTCAATTAATTAAGATTTTTAGTTGAGATAAAGGTGGGGCTGAGGTGGGAAGTTAATGTCCGAGTGGTCACGATAGCTCAAGTGGTAGAGTAGCGGCGTATCTAGCCGAAGGTCGTGGGTTCGAATCCCGCTCGTGACACTGACTTTTTATCTCAACTACAAATCGTAATTAATTGAAAGATATTAATTGGTCAAGTGGACCACGAGAGCCAGTGAATTTAATAACTAATAATAATATTTCCTACAAGAAAGTTAATAATGATTATAATATTAGCCATGTTTAAAAAAATAGGACATTGCAAATTTATTATAAAACCAGTATTTTGTTAACAAAAAAAAAGTTACGAGAGCTTGGAACATAAGAAAGAGGTCATATTATCGTCGTTATATCGTGTCATCGCAGCGTCGGTGTTTTTGAATAAAAAAAGTAATGCAACATGTATTTGCATACGTATTTTAAAATACTGCAATGAATGAATCAGGGAAGGTTAATCAAGATAAATAAGGGATTTGTTTTCGAAAATTACGGTCGGTGTAGCATGTGTATTTTTCCACGCGCGGTATGAATTAAAGAAAAAAATGGGCAAAAAACCCCGGCGGGCATTAAATTAATTATCAAGGATTTACTGTTGCATAAGACCCTTAATGAGGGTAGGGCAGGGAGAATAAATTTATAAGGGTAGTTAATAATGTTAAGATCCGACTAATGTAGGTCCGCACGTATTGTTAGAAGCTGACTCAGCGGGCGCCGTTTTCCCGATAGTTGTAGTTTATAGTTTAGACCCTACTAAGGGGCCTGGCTGAGGGAATATGCTAGTCTAAGAGGGAAAAGACGCATGGCCATCGTTTATTGCCACCCCCTTATTTTTGGACTTTTAACGACTTTATAAATTCTAATGTAAGTTTAATGTATAATCGCACTTACCGGAGTCGAACGTGACCTCGCTGAGAAGGATCCACCTTGCTGAGAAGTGGAGTTGGACTTTGACATACTTTGCCACCCTACCGTGAAGTGGTATGGTGACGTTGAAAGCCGTCTCTTTCGGTTTTTCTATCCTGGGAAGGAACTTGACGGGGTTCGGTTGGTACCGCTCTCCGTCAATGCTGAACGAAACCACAGCTGACGAAAACACCTAAAACAAAAGAAACACAATATTGACTATTATTGTATATAAATAAAATTATCAAAATATTACCATGCTAAAAAAATTAAATTTCACATAAATAATAACTTTCAATTCATTAAACTGTATTTAAGGTATTGGTTGAGATAAAACCATATCATTGAAAAATTGCGAAAACGAGGGAAAATTCAAAAGGTGAGGTTGAGATGGGAAATTGGTGTCCGAGTGGATGGAAGTTACGATAGCTCAAGTAGTAGAGCAGCGTCGTATCTAGCCGAAGGTCGTGGGTTCAAATCCCGCTCGTGACACTGACTTCTTTTATCTCAACCAATACCTTAAATACAGATTAATTAATTGAAAGATATTACTTGGTCAAACGGACCACGAAAACTAGTAGATTTAATAAATCATAACATTTTCCAATTCTTGGTCCTTCAGCATCAGATTGCAATTAAGTTATCCAACAAATATATATTTTTATTATTACGTTTTATTTCCTTTTTCTTTTGTTTTCCCTTATTATTTTCCGGAAGTGGCGAGGATAATGAACTCAACAATCTTTTGTCTTTTCTATTCCTTTTTGTCCGCAATGCATTTCAGGGCCTTCTTCCCAGGAACGACTCACGGCTTTGGAGATTTTATTAACAACCCCATTAATTTTTTAAGTAAAAAAAGCATTTGACAAATACGAAGCAAAAATTATAACGTAACTTTGATGTTTGAAGGCAATATTTTGATTATTGGACCTGTGCTTAATCTTGGGCAGGCGGTGGGCACAGTTCCGGTTCTTCAGAACAATAGGAACTTTCAAATGTATATGGTGTTTGTGTATGTTTGCGGTGTGGCTGTGTTGTATTTATGATACTTTACTATTTCACTAGTCTACGTCTGGGGAGGAAAAGTAAATTTTTAGCGTGAATAAAGCGGATTCGACCCCACCCCAAGGAATATCGTGTACTCTGTGACCAAACTTCTCTGTTTGTAACAGTTGTTGTATTTATGTTTATTTATTAGCGTGAAAAGTGAAAGGAAGGGGTCTTTTAATTCCAATCAAGCCCTAACAGATCGAGTCGCTCAAATGGTTCCAGGTTACAATATAGACATCAGGTTAAACTATATGTCCTACGCTTTTTTAAATATTTTAATGCCCCACCCAAAAAGAAATATTTACAATTGTCATGGTGTTTTTGGAAAATGAATGGACAGCATTTTAAAATCAATGTTTATTACAAAGTCATCGATATATCACTAATTAATGATGTTTAAAAATATAAATCTATCTAAGACAAATAATCATATGTCAAAATTTACATGGTAATTGCTGTTATTTACTCAAATATAATTACCATACTTCAAAACCTATTTTTGTTCAACAAAAACACTTATTTAGAAAAATCATTGCAAATGAATTAGATTATACAGCTCACAGTATGTATCTCTGTCCAATTTTTTATTGGTTTTACCAGCCCTTAACTGTTACTTTTTTCGTTATATATTTTCAGTAATAATATAAAGCAAAATAAATACTGTTTTATGGTATGTGTTGTACTTGTGGATAATATTCCATCTTCTGTGAAATCAATAAGAAAACAACTATTCAGTAATATTTTGACTAAATCTGAAATATGTGCAACTTGTTGGACTAAATGTTTAAAAGGTACGTCGTATCTGACACAATATATGTTAGAGATAGGGCTTTTCGGTTAATATATCTTGTAGATAAGTCAGAGATTATTTACTATAATCAACTTTATCTTTGTCAAAAGTACACACACGCAGGCTTCTTCCTCTTATAATGTACGGAATAAATTCGTATGAATTATTATCAAATCGTTATAGTAATTGCGTCTATGATATGTTTTCTTGTTGTGATAAATATTTTACTTGATTAATACAAAGTTTTTTGATATTTAAAGAATTTCGTCGAGCTGCTTGTCTATCGATTAATTGCATGTTTTTAGGAAATTCATGTCAGAAGTACGTAAACAGAAACGAAGCTCAAATTAAATAGTAAACATTCGTGAGTGGTTTGCCAAAGGGCTACGACTAATCCACTAGATGGGCAGAGGATGGTCCTATAATCCAATGGGGGTGGGAATCTACTCCTTAAGACAAACTCACCCTTACTTTTCCATTAAAGGAAGTTTTTATTTTAAGGATCAGCGTGGCGGACCCATTACCGGTTATGATTTATATATCAATCCTCTTTCAACGCTCCTACCACCAGCGCCGGTGAATAATTACAGGGTTTTCCTGAGGTTTTAACTCTTACGGGTATTACCATTCTGCACAGATTATTGCGTACCGTCGGAAAAGCGGTAAAGGGAAAGCTTTCAATAAATAATATCGTCTGGATTACTCAAAGCATTAAAATCTGCAAATACAAATCTATACGGGAAGCTGATAAATGAAGGGAGGAAAAATGAACAAAGTAATATCTCTTGCGAATCAATCGTGATGAGATCTATGTGAAGAAGAAGAAAAACTAGTTTATTTGACCAAATATTTACATATGTGCAGATTGCAACCAGACTCTTTTTACATTTGCGTTAGAAGTGCGATAGACACTGGGCTTTATAACCTCCTACAACCTTAATATTGTAATCATTTTGTATTATGTAGCCTGTTTCTGCATTTAGCGGGGAAAAACTGATTATAAATAAAACCCGCTGTATAAAAAAAACCCGCTGTGTAAAAAAAACCCGCTGTGTAAAAAAAAACGCTGTATAAAAAAAACAACTGTATAAAAAAAACCCGCTGTGTAAAAAAAACCCGCTGTATAAAAAAACCCGCTGCATAAAAAAAAAACCGCTGTATAAAAAAACCCGCTGTATAAAAAAACCCGCTGTATAAAAAAACCCGCTTTGTAAAAAAAAACCAGCTGTATAAAAAAAAACTGCTGTATAAAAAAAACCGCTGTGATCTATGTGAGAAACAAAATACATAATGATTGATTCTGTATTAATGTTCTGCTGAAGCGTACATGAGCATATAAAGTATATTTTCTTTTACATAGGTTTATGGGCAAAGGTATTATTCATGAGTCCGTAAAAAATACCGTCTCGAAAAATGTGATGAAAGGCTTTATACAATCCGGTTTACCATTTGTCCTTTCGGTAGATGAGTTAGGGAAAAAGAACAGATCGCACATGTTGTATTTTCTTTTTGTTTTTCCATGTCCTTTTATCTTCGAACACCTATAAATCCATATTGTCTGCGGGTACAATGGGCAAAAGTTGCCGAACGATCCACGGATTCACCGCAAAACCAATATACCTTCGAAGGCACTCGAATCGGAATTGTTATTCAAATTTCAATTCGGCCGTATTCCCTTTCTGAAACCGTCACCGTTCCCGTCGCCTTTCCTTTTTCACGGTATTACGTCCTAGCTACGTCTTTTCTGTAATAAATCTGACCTTTGATAAAGTGATGGATGGTGGCTACGGGGTTTGTACACGTCTCCATATGTAGATAAACTCATGCATTATACAAAGAGATTGCTCATATACGGCCCTCTGTCTACAAGAAGAAACGGGCTTCGTGAATTGACACTTAAACGCCAGCCTGACATATTGGTGCATTTCTTTGGGCTTTGTCCCATACCGATCTGCGCGTCGAATATTCGGACCTAAGTACGTTCTTGAATTATTCATGGTCAGGATAGAAAGCCATTTCTAGAAATTGAACTACCTTGTGTGCTAAAATGGAGATAATTGTACGGTTCAAAAAGTTCAACAGCCTCAAGAGATTTGTTGGGCGTATAATTTTGCTTACCTTCAATTTAGAAGTTTGAATTTAGAAAATACGAACAAATTTATAAAATATTCTTGTAGAAACCTGATGTCATGTGAACTGAATAATAGTCATGTAAAAGTCACAAAAACATTTTTGTAAAAATTAGTGTTTTTTTTTTCAATAATGATTTTTTTATATATTATTTTAAACGGAGATCGTGAAATAAGGTCTGGCGTGACGTAGGTTTTAGAAAAACATTTTCTTTTTCATGCCAACGTTTCGATCTTTATTGAGATCATCTTCAGGGCTCACGAAAGATCGAAACGTTGGCATGATAAAGAAAATGTTTTCTAAAACCTACGTCCCACAGACCGCATTTCACCCACACACACATTATATTTTACTTTACAAAACATACGCAGGGGAAATAACTTTTTAAATCGAACCCATTAAATTGTGATAATATCACAGCCTACCAGGCTTTATTTTGAATTTATTTTTTATTATTTTGTGTTTTTCCAATAAAAAATAACATATAATTGTGCACTATAGTGTTCTGTAGTAAAGACAATATCTGTTACCTAATCATATCCATAAGTCATTTGTAGATCTTTCCTTTTCTCTTCTTTCCGTTGCTTGCTATTATGGTGAGCAGGCTTGTAGTTAAAATTATTCCATCACCCCATAAAAATATAACTTAAAATATTCCACTATAGATTTTCACTTTACTTATTCTCGCTAATAAATACAATCACGCGAAACAAAAACGGTGCATAGAACTTCTCTAAAAAACGGAAGACCCAAAGTATCACTGCTGTACTCAAGCATAATTCTACACTTGTTCAACATGACGGGTCACTTATGCCTATCTATATTTGTGGGTAAGTATTTGAATATTTTGTGGGTTATGAATGTTTGTATGTTAAATATTTTTTTACAGTATAGGGTCTCTGTTCTCTCGGTTTCAGTCACATGTCCAATCCAGCAGTGGAAGTTAAAATGGAAGAGTTCGAAGAGAGTACCCGAAGGACTCAAAGGAATTTGAGATGAAAGATACTGAGTTAGTTTCGCAGTGCGAAATGTAGTTTACACACTTGATGAAAAATATTGTAGCTAATGTGTTTCGAAAACTAACATCCATTCCAAACAGGTTAAAACCATGATAAAATCCTTTGAGGAATAATTCGCAAAAACGATGAAAAAGAAGGCTAAATCGGATAGAAAATTTCATAAATCACCGCAAATTTCCTTTGTTCCACCGCTGACCGCACCTGAAGCCTGAAACGACCTGTGAGACACAGACGGGAAGTTCTGAAGAAGAAGAAGAAAAGAAATCCAAGCCGGTTAGTCTATATGCACAGATCATCACATGTCCACCGACGTGTAGATCAACGTCCACCTACAACTTTAATACTATACCAACTCGCATTCTATGTGGAGTAAAAAAATGACTCCATTCGATTATGTGCGAGACATCAAGCAGCTTTGTTTCACATGCCATAAATATACCTAGGTAGGTTTTTGTCCAAAATCATATATCCGTGTGTGAACATAATATAACCTATTCTTAATCTGATTTTCTTGTACATTCATGTCCTCAGTGACTGGCCAACTGAAACAGCTCTCCATATGTTAGAGGGTGTCTGCCGGTTCGGTCGGTCGTGAAATTGTTCTATTTGAAGATTGGTGCAACAAATAGTTTGTCTTGGTTTATGATTTGCCTTTAGTTCCTTTAGTTAATAGTTATTAAGTTATATAGTTAGGTTTAGAAAAACATAGCTGCGACTGAGTTTACATGTGTCCGTTCTGTAATTGATGGACACTTGTAAACTATGTCGCAGCTACATAAATATCTACATTTTTTAAACGAGGGTTCGTAACAGCAGAGGTTATATCAACCCTCTGGTTGCCGGCGTTTTTGAAAAAAACAAACATTTGTAAGTATGTGGGGTACGAATGCAGGGCCGCTGGATTCGAAATCGGGACCTGTACCTTATAGTGATGAGCGCCGTGTCAACGCCTAAACCGTTGCGGCCACCGACGCTTCTACTACACTAATATCATTAATCAAATTCAATATACATGTGATATAGCGTGTCTCTTCTTCTTTTTTTGTTGGGCCCAACCCTGATTTCGGAAAACCGAAATCAAGGTCCCAGAGGTTTTTTTACGATCGGACCTGAATACGATAATTTAATTTATCGATCAGGCACCTTTTATATTTTATTTAAACCAAAGTAAATTCGACACCAAATGTTTCTTAAATTTGAATCTTTAATTACAATTTAATATTTTCACATAAAATGACAATATATTTAATTAATTATTATTTTTAATTTAAAGAATCCTTTTATACAATAACAAACCTATCTTAAATCTACAAACCTTAATTTTAAAATGTTATTTGATTCTCGGTTGAAAGATTATTATTATTATTATTATTAAAATTTTGACCTTCAAATTAGTAAATACAATTAAAATATTAACAACTTTTAAAATGAAATATTATTTCTTTTACTCTTCTTTATAAAAATATTTATCCTTTCAAAATTAAATTACAATTATTATTTTTTATTTTGACGTCAAAGTAATAAAATTAACTTACTTGAATAGTGTGCACACCAAATTTTTATTTTTTACCAAAAATATCTGTTAACCCACACAAGCCAGAAAGGGATCTGTTCTTGGACTAGAAAAAAATAGCCCTTTCTTGGCCCCTACTCCTATCACTGTTTGAGTGTGTGGAGGGGCAATGGCGGTTCATTTAAATCTGAATGTGACATACATATATTATCATCACATATAATAAAGCACATCAAAGCATATAATATAACATATAAAACAATCATTACATTCCTCAAATCAAACATTTCTACATAGTCTTATTCTTCAACAATTTGTTTTTCCTTTCCCTAATTATCTCCGTCTATATAATCCTGAAAGCATAATCAGGTTGAACATTACCTAATTTTCCCATTGTTGGCTCCTTTCACCTCAAACAAGCGGACTCCTCATATAAAATGGATTTCTATCCCTTCTTCCGTCCCCGCCCCTTCCAAAGCCAACGTATATAAAACATCAATATCTTAGTGGCACTCTCAACACGACACACAATAATGACATATCTATTTATTTATTTATTATAACTCCAACAGAAAGAATCTACAAGAGGAGTAGTCAAAAAAAGGCACATAATAACAAAAAGAACAAATGAACAATTAAGCAATAAGAACAAAAACACAAGGCTTAATGATTCAAGGCAAGTAAACATTTTAATTTAACTTTAACTGAATTCAAGGAATCGCGAAATACATCTATTTCATTGGAATAATTCAGCAATCTCATTATCCTCTGTAGGGGTGAATTTAGTCCATATTCTGGTTTGTAGTGTGGAACAAAGACCAAATTATGTTTCCTAAGTGGTCGCTGAGGCACACATAGCGATAAATGTAACTTGAGGATATCAATGGCCCCATTCCACAATTTCCAACCCCAAATGAGATCGGCAAAAATACAGCGGGAGCTAAGCGACTCAAGACCAAGCCAGTTCAGTCTTTCCAAGTAATTCAGGTGTGCAAGACCAAATCTGAAGGCCATTATCCTGGTTGCTTTCTTCTACATAGAAAACAAACACTTTGAGTGAGTACAAATACTTTGAGTCTAAAATTTCTAGCATTCTGTAAATTCATTGTTTTGACATCATACAAGTATTTGTGTAATTTAAACCATGTTTATAAATCCTAGGCCCTGAAGATGATCTCAATAAAATCGAAACGTTGGCACGATAAAGAAAATGTTTTTCTAAATCTACGTCACACCAGACCGCATCTCACGATCTCTAAATAATAATTTATCATACTGTTAGATAAAAGTATTTGTTTTTAAAATCTAAAATCATTTAAATTCTATATCATCCTACATCATCTTTTTTAAATGAAAAGTTTTTATTCAATTTTTAGTACTTGTGTGGGATTTGGCTAAAATTTTGGTGGCTTTAGTTTAATAATTTAACCGACTTTCAGAAAGGAGACTGGAATAAACGTAGCTAAAAAAGATAAATCTACTGAAAAGGGATTAAGACTTATTGCATAATTGTTGTATATCCAGGCTTTGATGTATTATCGAGCTGGAGAACAACGTCAGTTTAGTCGACCCTTTGTTCCCTATCTATGTAACGGCTTTGTTCACGTTTGAATCAAAGGTAGAACTGTTGTGTGTGCTTTCGGCTGGAATTCATTTGCAAATCGTTTGTAAGCCTATTAAGAGAAGAGTTATGAGAGTCTTAAGACCCGACTTGGTAGGGGGTGAGACGGCTTATGATAGCTTGAGCAGTAACTCCAACTCGGGCCACGTCCCAGAGCCACTCTCCTAATAGCAACATCAAACATGCATGGGCTACATGGCCCGGGCTATTTTCTTTGCCTAAAGCAATAATAATTTCAAGCTTAGTTGAATACACGAAGTTAATAATTTATCGGAAGAAATTGTTCTTCTGTAAGCCGTATGAAAATCGATAATCTAACACAGTCTTTACCTACTTGTTTATTGTGCCTTAGTATGAGTCATATAATAAACTCTGTCATAAATGAATAATTTCAATTCTTTAATGTTTAATTCTTTAAAAAAAAAACAGAAATTAATTTTAGATAAATCACTCACTTGAACCTCCCTCGTAACGATATGACTCGTGTACAAGTTCATGGCAGAAAATTTTCTTACGTTGTCGAACTGAAACAATAACTCCAGACTGTCGCTCTGCTGAGATTCGTTCATCCATCCAACCCATCTGCTCCCTAAAAAAACAAAACAAAAACATTTATAAAAATATTTGGTTTAACAGAATGAAGAACCTTTTCAATCCATTACAATTCGTGGTCCGATTAATATTTTTCAATTAATTAATATTTATTAAAGCTATTGGTTGAGATAAAAAAGTCAGCGTCACGAGCGGGATTCGAACCCACGGCCTTCGGCTAAATACGCCGCTACTCTACCACTTGAGCTATCGTAACTCGGACACTAATTTCCCATCTCAACCTCACCTCTCGAATTTTCCCTCCTTTTTGCCATTTTTCAAATGTCGTGTAATCTATTTGATTCTCGGCGACAAATGAAACGGCGGAGGATAAGATGCGAAGTTAGTGTCCAAGCGGATCGAAGTCACGATAGCTCAAGTGGTAGAATAGCGGCGTATTCAGCAGAAGATCGTGGGTTCGAATCCCACTCGTGACGCTGACTTTTTTATCTCAACCTTATACCTCTCATAAATATTAATTAATTGAAAACCTTTTCAATTTTGACCGCATATTATTTAAAAAACAAATCAGTCTTTTAAAGATGAGCAATACTTAGTAACATAATTACAAAAATATTTTATTGTTTTTAAATATGTAAACATCCATATCTAAGATATTTCTACTATTACATTGTTCTTCTTTTAAATATTTATGTAAATGAACTACAGGAATGTTTTAAAAAAGTAGAGCTTTTAATACTTAATATTTAATAATATAAAAAATTTTTGTGGGACAAAATTTAAAAATTATACAAATAGAATTAGTGAATGAACAAATGAACTGCTCAGCTGCCCCAGACGAACAAAAAGAAAGGAATTATGCCATAAAAATTATTATCACGAAAATCGAAAAAAAAAAAGACAGTGCTGAAACCGATTTTGACGTACAGATTAGAACTAAGGAGTTAAATATTCTAATCCTTCAAATTCAATGCCCTCAGAACTACTGACAATTCTCTACACTCTTCAGGCCATCCTAATATCTAATTATAGAGAAAATATGGAAGAGCACCGATGGTTGATGGTTCTTTTTAGGGTATTACAATATAAAATGAGAAAATTTTAGCTCATTATTAGATGATATCTAGTTTGGTAACACGGTCCTCGAGTGCTAACTTGATAAGAACCCTATATTCAGAAAATGTCTAGTAATATCGCGGCTTGAGGATTCTCATCGAACAATATTCCTCCTAAAACCTACTACTAATAGTACTACAGTCTGTCAAAACCAAAGTCCTAATACCCATTGTCAGCGCTCTCTACTACCGCTCCAACACCACCCATCATATCGACCTTCCACATACACTTAGTTAAAATTTACCCATCATTTTTTCTCTCTCAAACATTCCCCAAAAACTATCCTTTTCCATACCAAGGGCGATTGAAGATGAGATAGGCCATACAAATAAAAAGGATGTAAAGTGTTTATTTGAAGATCGTGAGATGCATTCTGGTGTTATGTAGGTTAGAAAAACGTTTTCTTTATCGCGCCAACTTTCTATCTTTACGAGATATCTGCTAAAATCTAATCCTAACATCTAATCGAAATATATATTTGTGAAATTACGAAGAGCATACGGATGGGAAGACACGAATTGAGTCAGATTTGATTGCTTCATTATAGAACATGACAGACAGTTTCTCACTGAAGATGGCCCAAAGCGGAAACGCGTTTGAATAATTAAAACAAAACAAAACAAAAACGCGAGTGAAGACAGACGCTGTAGTGCCCGTGTGCCGGTTCACCAATTATTTTTAGATTTGTCTATTAGTTAATTCCATCTACAAAAGTGAGAATGGGGTAAAACACATGTAACAGCTATTGTTTAAATGTAGTAATATAATTAATTCTGTCAACATAACTTGAGTCTTCTATCCTTGAACAGAATTCTAATGGGAAAGGGTTTTTCTTTTTAAACACTAGTATAATTCGGGTACCACGGTAGCCCAGCGGTTAGCGTGAGAGACTCTCGGCTCATAGTCGCCGCGGTCGTGGGTTCGATTCCCATCGTCGCCTCTGGCCCTTTTGTCACGATAACCCCTCCCCCCCAATATGAACACACATACCCAATTACACACTAGTATAATTGTATCATAGATACAGTTTGAAAGATTGAAAATAAAGAGTTACGAAAAATTGTTTTATTACAAAGTTGGTGTCTTTTAATGTCCTAAAGTTTATCATATTAGCCAGAAAATGGCTGTCAGAAATTTCTTGGGCGTCAGTGAGAATCGAGCCCACGTCTGAAGAAATTTCTTTGATCTTTTTGGTCTGCAGTGGTAAGCAACGAAGTTCAAAAATTAAGAACATATGTAGTTTTATTTTTATTATTTCGTTTCTTTATTCCGTCGTCATTAAATTTGTTAAAAGTTATATTAGTTCCTTAAATAAGAATTAGTCATTAAGTTAACGAGATATAATAATTTTTTATTGTTTTTGTCGTTATTTATAAAATTGTTTGCTTATTCGAGACTACTTGTGGAGTCAGCGCTACTCTGTTTTGTTAGGTTCTCCTCTTTCGGGTAATAAGTTTTTTTAGTTGTTCCATTGGCTTTTGAAGCCCAACATCCCGTTGGTAATCCTTGAGTGGTAGCATAAAATCCTTGTTTGCACTCTGGAGTAATTCAGCATCATCGATCCCAGTGACCGAGGCACATCTGGATGAAGGCTAATGTTCCCATCATTGAAACGCTCTAGACCTTCACTACACAACTTCCTTCATCAGCAGCCATCGACCTTGTTTATTTGTTCAATATTCCCTCACAAGACTGAATAAGAATTCTTAGGCATTCTCGGAGATATTTTTCGTTGTAAAAAACAACAGAAAAATAGGTTGACGATTATAAATTCAACCATTATGTAAACAAGCAAGGATTTGGACGAATATTACATAATCCATAAGGGCTTTTGTAACTATCTACTTGAAATTTGAAAATGTTATAATGACGACGACTAAAAGAACATTGACTTATTACTGAATGTTATCTTGACAAATCAAATATTATGCTTATTTCAATTAATTAATCTTTATGTAAGGTGATGGTTGAGATAAAATGTCAGCGTCGCGAGTGGGATTCGAAAGCACGACCTTCGGCACACCAACTTCCCACCTCAACTCAACCTTTGGAATTTTCCCTCCTATTTGCCATTTTTCAAATGTCGTGTAATCTATTTGATTCTCGGCGACAAATGAAATGGCCACGGAGAGCTTCACTATCCGAGTGGATCGAAGTCACGATAGCTCAAGAGGTAGAGCACGACGCATTTAGCCGAAGGTCGTGCGTTCGAATCCCACGTGACTTTTTTATCTCCACCAATACCTTACATAAAGATTACGTAATTGAAAGATGTTATTCGGTTAATCGGACCACGAAAGCTAATAGATTTATGCTTATTGTTGTTATAACCTTAGTAACATTTTTTTAATAAGCTTCTCGTCCTTATGGCTCTATTATTCCATATAATCATTAATACATTTTTTTTTGCATGATGGTATGTAAATAAAATTGAAAACAGTGGGGATGGATATACTAAAATGCTCAGAAACGACCAACTGCTTTTGTAATCAAGTCTATATGAAGGAAAACTGTAAGTACAACACAATAACCTATTATATTTATAAATGATTGTAAATACCTAATATTTATAAATTATTGTACTTATTTACCTGTCGAGTGGTCCCTTGTCTCTTGAAGGAAATCGTCCGAACCGTAGAGACTATCGGTCAATTGGCCCAGGCCTCCATGCATAATCCCGTTGTCCAGGAAGCCGTCATAGCTTAGGTCCTCGAGCTCGGAATCTCCCCTAGGTGCAGAATAACCGACAACGCTCTCTGAAATCATAAAAATATAAATTATTAGTAAACCTATATTAAAAAGTTTTGGCTGAACTGTAGAATTAGTAGGGTGGAAGAGGTAAGAAATATAAATAGATAATTTGTGTAAATGATTTTTACTCTAAAATTGAATAAACAAAGGTTTGAGATCATAAGTTCTTTCATCACAAACTCTATGAATCGGATTTGGTAAAAAAAATTGAGAAAGGTTTTCATAGAAGAATCACGTGGGTTGAATGTATCATTCGAAACAAAGAACAAAACGGACATTATCACCAGGTATCCCAGAAGGCAAACAGTGAAAAAGCATTACTGTGTTATCGATGAATGAAGAATTTAGATTGCCAACTAGATAGGATGTGCTAGGGACGACAAAAGGATGTGATTTTGCAGAGAGCACTTCGGAAGTTCAAACGATGTGCTGCGAGAACTAGAATAACCAAACAAAATAGAGTTCACGGAAGACAGATTAATTTAACAAATATTTACCTTACAGACCGTACAAAATAGAATTTAACGAAAGGTCAATTTATGTTTTTCATCAGGCAAAATAATCGCAAAAATATGCAGAATCATAACTACATCTTCCATATATATCTTATCCCCATAATAAATAATAAATATCTTAATAGAATGTTTTATATTTTTGTTATCATAAAATTTATTGTATTTGTTTTTGTTATTCTATATGAATAATCTGATATAAACAACGAAGTTTTGAATCGGTTTTGAGTGTTTTAACCTTAGCGTCAAAGTTTGGTGAATGAGGGTTCAAACCGCAATCCAATATGTCTAATTTGAAATTAGCATGTGAAATTTCCGGGGCAACACCCTGCCAGAATGTATCTGAAACACATTCTCAGCCCTGCGGAACTTAATTACCTTTGTTTTATGCTGTGCGCCAAAATGGCTTCGTACAAATGTTTTGTTTCTCGGTAAAATCTACCATTGGGTTTTTTAAACGATGATTAGATTGTTTCGGCTATTCCCTGGATGATAAAATACTTCATTCCATTTTCCAAATATAAACTGACAGCTGGTAAGAAACAAAAAACAAAAACAAAAACGAAATAAACTAAAATATACGTCATGGATATGATGAAATTCAATAATGTTAACTTTGTATCAACTGTGTTCGTACTGTTTCGCCACTTCACTTATACGAATCGTTGCTTTATTTTTTCTTTAAGAAATGGAAATATGATCGAATGACCAGACAAGCACATATGTAATTAAGCTTTATTGCAAAAAAAATGAACTATGAAGTTTAATAATTTAACAACAAAGAAGGATGAAGAAAATAGAGACAGAGAGAAACAAGGAAACACGTAAGATATTAGATGAAAAAGAGAAATGAAATTTGTTATCAAAAGCGACAAAAACTGAAATAAGAGATCTCAAAAGAGATATTGCGAATTAAAAGGAAGAAAACCGAATTATTTTTTTATTACATTTATTTGGTATTTATTACTACAAGTGATATATTAAGTAAGTATGTTCGTATTTGTTGAATTATCATTTGAGGTTCTTGTAGGAGAAGTTGCCCAATGGTAACACTCCTTCACACTGACATCTTGTTCAGTCTTCACACAATGAGAAGGTCTCGGGGCCACTTTCGCTTCAATCGTCTTAGAGGATTTTCAGGTAGGGTTGGAAGTGATAAATGTCGTACGAATGGATTACTGTGTGTGTTTATTGATGGATGAAATTTTTTATATCGGGTTTTGATGACTTCTTTATGGATAGTGTAATTTGAAACGCACTAAAAATTTTTTTAGCACAAAATGACCTAATCTATAGCTTTAAATAATTTCATGTAAATGTAATTAATGATAAATTTTTCCCTAATCTTGTAGTCAGTTTATTGAAGGAATCGAGACCAATCAAAAAGCTTATTTGTTCGAAACTATCGAACAAACATTGGATATTTGGTCATATTTTCCATTTTCAGTATTGTATTTACCCAGTTGTAAATAAAGAAACCCGATATCTTAAAAATCGTTTTACCGCAGGAAAAAGGCCCATGAGCCGTATAGATGAACAATACTGTGAAACCCGCGAACGGTCGTATTAGATTTGTTCTCATTGAATTAGCGGGCGATTTGGCTGAGAGCGACGAGCACAAAGCTCGACTTGATTAATAGGCGGCTAAACGGAGCCTGGTAACGATGAGCTTTTGTGCTAAGCCCTTTGTTCACGTGAGTTCGCACTCAGGTGCTTTCTTTGCTATGCTTCGGCCTCCTTGGCCTCTTTGTCAAGAGCATTCATGTGGTTGCGTTATACCGGAATTGCGACCGTGTATCTCAACGCCTTATCTTTCATGAAGATAAAAGGGTTAGCTGAGCGCAAACGCTACCCGGATTGTAGCAAAAGCGTTATACTACCGCATGAATGCTAAGTGCATGAAAAAGGCCAAATTGAAATGGAGATATTTTATATTATAATTTTTGGCGTGTTTTGTAAAAAGTATAAGATTTGTTAATGCCCTCTTTTTGGGACATTTCACATTAAATAATAATAATATTAATAGGGCCGGACTTTACGCCGATTTTAGTCTGGTCTTTACAGACGGGTCCAAGATTGCGATGGTGTGGCATGTGCCGTGTGTAGCGAGGGTGTGGCCACAGTCGCTGCCTCCTCATCGCAGCGTATACCCGGCGGAGCTATATGCGATTTAACATGCTCTCGGGGCAATACGGACCGAGGAGAGTTCACCCCTCGTCGTATACCGACTCTCGGAGCTATAAAACACAGGTATTCTGTGGTAACTCTCGTCGAACTTGAGCGCATCGGAAAAACGGTGGGTGTTGTCTGGGTTTCCGGACTCAATTATTTCCAGTGCTGTGATTCTTGCATGCCTTGTATCCTAAGAAAGCATCACTTTTGTTACGAAATAGAATGGAAGGTTAATTGTGTGAACAAACACCGAATCAGTTGCTGTTTCTAAACACACAAGAAAGTTTCGACAATCAGAGTGCAACATAAATAATTTTAACATTTGAAGAAACGTTCAGTATAACCTCAAACCTCTGATAGCCCAAACCCGACAGCCGTAATACATCACCGCTCGAGAGACAGCATTAAACACACTAAATTTTCCTATAATAAGGATATATTATTTTGCAATAATACGGACCAGGTTTTGTTTATAGCAAATTCAACTGCTAATGTCTTCCTTGATAAATGTATCTACCAAGAAAGTTGGGGTAAATATTATGCCTAAATATTTGTGTTCTTTTACCACCTCTATACATTCACCCCTGACGTACAAACAGTCTGACGCGCTAAGCCATTTTAAACACAATAATTTTTCATTTTTGTAAATTAATGATTATATGGAGATAGTGAGATGCGATCTGGTGTGACGTAAGTTTTAGAAAAATATTTTCTTTTTTGTGCCAACGTTTCGATCTTTATTGAGATCATTTTCAGGGCTCAAGGTGTTTATTTTCTTCGTGCTGTCATTCTTGTGTAGGGAACTCTCCACACGACAGACAAGAATGACACATCTACACGGAAAACAAACACTTTGAGACCTGAAGATGATCTCAATAATGATTGAAATTTTGCCAGGATAAAGAAAATGTTTTTTATAAAACCTACGTCACACCAGATCGCATCTGACTATTTCCTTATATTCATTAACTAACGGTCACTCTATACGACACATTTGTAAATTACCATTTTATTCCATTGTTCACAATAGGCGTAAAACAATTTAATATTTTTCTTAAGCTCCGAAGAAATCTCTGCTAAAATAACTATGGCATCGGCATACATTACTATTTTAATATCACGCGAATTGTACATTCAAGAATCTGGGGAAGGTCATTTAAAACCAGCACGAATAATTGTGGGCTTAGCACGGACCCTTGTCGCACATCAGACTGAACCATAAAACCTCGGACACTCCATTTGGCCTTGCAAACAGGGAGAGGCTCCCAACTACAAATTTATTGATATTCACTCCTTCAAAAGAAAGAGAAAAAAACGGTATGTGTTTTGCTCAAATTTAGCTATTCTCGGACTTATTTGATTCGACAGAACAAATGAATTGTCACAATTGACAAGCTTTTTCTAAACCCTATTTCGTTTACATTTAGTAAACCATTAATTCTAACAAAGCTTTCTTATCTGTTAAGTAGAAAACCAGAAAAAAAATCTTAGCTCCACTTTCAAGACAAGAAATACCTCTGTGTAAGAAAGAGTTGTCCGGTGCCGTGCTTAAACAGTGCGAAGATAATCGATCGACCGAATGGCAAATAATTCCAGTTCACATATTGGATTACTTATTACCGTATAGATCATTTATGCCATCTCGTATACATTGTTCATGGCAAGGTTTTTAATAGAGCTTGCATAAAATTTGTGTCATTGTACTGTCGGACAAGTGTTAAAGCGGGGACAGCGAGAATTGTATGGAAGAGAGAAAAAATCAAAAAGCAAGCTACTTGCACCCTGGTTTATAATTGCAAAGTCCCCTTTAACAAGGCTAATTTATTCTACTGGTCTTGTATTATTTAATCCTGGGACGCCCTTCTCCGTAATACCTTTCCCAGGGTTAGCTGAAAAAAAGAGCTTTGGGAAACACGTCCTCTCGGCACTTTATAAAATATTCAAATGTATAGCGGAAATAAAACATATACTTCCGTAGACACGGATTAACCAAACCGAATTATAGTACGAAGGCCGAGAGGAGAAACCAGATAAAAGCTTTGCCCACGGCACAATAGTAATGTTTACATTTATTCATGGTGTATGATATGGCAGCCGTAAATACGATGCAAATGGTTTATGTAAATTCATACCGAAAAGGGACTGCCAGGTACAATGCAGCTTATGCAACACCCCAACTTGCTAATTTCCGATATACATTTGTAATATTTTTAAAAGTCGTTTTAACTGCTTAGGCCAGTTTACGCACTCAAAGCAAAATATCCCCACAGATTGAGCATAAAAGCATAACACAAAATTGTACTCACACTTATTCTAGTTGATAACATACCAATTTTCACCTGATATTGTATTATAATATTATAATAAATTGATTAATTGATTTATTTTTGTTATTTTTTTATTAAATATTTGTATCATCAAAACCTGTAAAAAATCAGGGCATGAATCTTCCTATAGAGAAGAGTAAAACTACCAAATGTGATAAAAAATTGCAAGAGAATATTTTCATAATTGTCAATTGCCCAGAATATTCAATATTTTCAGGATGAACACAACCTACTTACAAACCTCTAAATCTCTTTTTTCTGTACGTAATTGTGATTGTTGCCTTTCATATTTAATTTGTTTTAATTGTTTACTCATATTCGTGTTAGGTGTGTGTTTAATTTGATAACGTTTTGCTGATGTACGATTGTTTTTTAATTAATGTTCCTTAGCATGCCACTTTTATTGTTACTTTACTTCACTGAGTAGCAAAAAAGTTACCACAGTTGCTTTTTTTAGTAAATACTTGAAATCGTTATAACTTTTATTTTTTGATATTTACTGAATATTTTAAAGAAAAATATTAGATATAGGTACTGAAAAAAATTAAATCAAAAATTAAACTGAGGAAAAATGTTGCTATGGAAGCAATAAAAAATTATTGAAGCAAGAACGGAGTGTTTCCTCTTTTTATGTTTGTCGCCGCTTGCATTCGACGTGACATCGATTTTACGAGGTTTTCAACGTAGTGCTATGGAATATTGGAATACTCCTCCCACAGCGCCATTCTTAATTTCTGCAAATTATCTGGCATCAGTGTGCGACTATTTGACAACTCGTCCCAACCATGGCCACCTAAGTTTGATTTCTCCCATCATCCAAAAATTTCCTCTTACAACCGTTACTCAAACATATTTTAAATTTAAATATGATACAACTTAAAAATATCAAACCATGGGAAAGTTAGAAAGAAATTTTATACAAAAAACAACAAAAAGGAGATTGACTATTCCAAGCTTTATTAACAAAATTCAAGTGAAAACTCAAGTGGAAGATTTTTCCGTGTTTTATGGACATCTTATTCCTTTAAAACAGACCAAATATTGTTGTAAGATAATAAATGGAGGATTGTCAAAGAGATAAATAAAAATATTATGGGTGACCACTTGTTACGGTCGAAACTTCGGCCGACAACATTTGGTCCCGTCGCTCAGTGGAGAAGGGGGTGGGTGAAGGAGAAAGGGAGGGAATTGTTGAGGACGACGGTATTTTTGGGAAGGGTAAATACCGAAACCCTAAGAGAAGAAAATAAATAGAGGTAAAGGAAGGAAGGAGAGGAAAAAATGAAACCAAAAGGGACAAAAACAACAGTAACGGAGTTTGGAATCGAACCCACAATTTTCGAGGCCCAAGTCGGCGATCGTAACCACTAGACCAAAGGCGCCGACTAAGCTTCCCTCCATCCCGCCGGCTCACCGCCTTGCGACTGGGATCGCCAACAAAACCCAGGGCCCAAATCCATCCTCCGTACAGATAGAGATAGAGAAAGATAAAGAACAATAATATTAATCGCCGGTGCGGTATTCGGCCTCCGCCGAATAAAAGATCTACAAGTATCAATAAGACCGCTCGACTCGACACACTTTAGATCTCGCATCTCTTTAGATTTCCGACTGCCGGTGCGGGTCGCAGAATAAGCGGTTGCGGTTCACTTTACAATCCTGCTTATCTGTTGTTAATTAAAAAACCATGATTGTGAAAAGATTCGAACCGAGAACCTCTAGAGCCCAACCACTAACTCGCCACCATGGTCCACCACATGTAAGATTTTCGTTTTATCTATTTTTCTTTTAATTATTTTCATTATTCACCCTTTATCCTCTCTCTCTTACACTCTCTCCTTCTCTCTCTCTCCATTTATTGTTTGATTTTTTTATTAATATATAATATATACTGTATTTTGATCTAACGTATACGTGCGAGTGCTCACATTCGCCACCAACTTTTATCTTTTTAATTTTATTGCATAGATATTTCACGATCAGCCAAAATCATCTGTCAACAATACTCATATCCTAAGCAATAATATTCTAATAATAATTGTACATCAAGTTTACTAAAATGTATAAAAATTTAATTATTACCTGTATGCCACATATTCAGATTAGCGGTTTTATTAGATCTGGAAATGTTTTCAAAGTGAAGGCACGCAAGGAAAATAAATTGAAACACGTGTTTCTCCCAGAAGCTGTAAAAATTAAAGTGAGGATCTATGTGTATACCCTACCATTTCTTTACGTTTTCTATACGCGGACCACCTTGAATAAAATAACGAGCGACATAAAACGGCGCGGCGCGGCCTGTGGAAAATAAATGAAAAACGGGGCATCCGGGAAAGGACGAAATATATGGCCGTGATATTTTATTTGTGGCGGATAGGTGTGGCCGAGTTTGGAAATTAGATTCATTACTTTGACCGGGGACGTGTAATGAGGATGTAGTGCAGGACCTGGACTATTCGACCTTTAACGTCCTTCGCACTCAACACATACGCTACAAAATAAACTCGTATTTCATTGCTATTTATGATTCGAGCTCTTTTCATGTCAAAATGCAAATTAACATCATTAACAAAATTTCATATCTTGGAGTGTTATGTGTCATATTCAAACTAATTTTAATAAGTGCAATAGTTCAAATACATTTAATAACTCATTTACAAATTTAATCAAAACTTTCTTACAGTTATACAACACGTACAATAACAATAACAATAAAATACAAGGTTATAATTACGTTTGAATAATGTTTAAAACACAAATATTTCTGTTTGTTACATTCCATATACTCAACAAACAAAAACTTTGAATTAAAAACGAACATATGTTGGCAGTAAAACTTCATATATTCAACCCGTACAGGTTGTCGCATTTCAGATAAAACAACGTTATTTCATTTACTTTCATAGACCGACAAAAATTCAACTGGGACCTCCTTTCGTACATTTTATTCACATGCACGCCGGAAATTAGATTTGTCTACAATGTGTTGACTATAGGTTTTTTCCTTACATTTCCAAGGCCCAACTTACTTCAGTTAATTTTTTTATTGTTTATAACTAATACTTTATGTTGGGTGACAATGTCGGTATTTAATGAAGGTACATATACAAAAACAAGCGTGGTAAAAATACCCATGGGAAAAACTCCAATGAGACTTAAAAGGTTTTTTTAATTAAAGTGTGGTGCCACGTTAACTGCCACTTTCACTGGATAGGCTACTTCAGCCAGCAGAGGATTCCAATGAGCTAATCCTTTACTTCTTTTTTTTTCTTGTTGTATTGGAAAAATAGAGATATGTAGTCGAAGAAATACAAGTTGTCTCGTTCATTTTTATATTTTTGGGAGTGGAATTTTGAAAAAAAAATTCCTTGTAGAAAAACAAAGATACTGTTTAAAAAGCTAGACTGTTTTTTGGTAAAAGAGTTATACAAAAAGTTTGTTCTGGAAATTATGAATTGTTTATTCTGCTAACATCAAAAAATTTTCCATGTATTACTTTTAAATCATTTCATCATTTCTACTGCCATATTTTGGGTAGTTAAAACTTGTGTTTACATTCACTAATTTTAATGGTCCACTTGACAAAATAATATCTTTCAATTAATTAATCTGTATCTAAGGTATTGGTTGAGATAGAAAGTTACTCTTACAAGCGGGATTCGAACCCACGACCTTCGGCTAAATACGTCGCTGCTTTACCACTTTAGACACTGATCGTGACTTGATCCACTCGGACACCAAGTAAAGCTCTCCGTTGCCATTTCATTTGTCGCCAAGAATAAAATAGATTACACGACATTTGAGAAGTGGCAAAAAGGAGGAAGATTCGAACGGTGAGATTGAGATGGGAAGTTGGTGTCCGAGTGGATCGAAGTCACGAAAGCTCAAGAGGTAGAGCACGACGTATTTAGCCGAAGGTCGTGCGTTCGAATCCCACTGGTGACACTGACTTTTTTATCTCCACCAATACCTTACATAAAAATTATGGGGTACGGGCCTACCCAGGCTTTTAACCGCTCGGGTCCTGGTCCCCCCGTAATATATATACATAAAAATTACGTAATTGAAAGATGTTATTTGGTCTATCGGACCACGAAAGCTAATGGATTTATGCTTATTGTTGTTATAACCTTAGTAATATTTTTTTTTAATAAGCTTCTCGACCTTGATGCAGCTATGTCACGATAGCTCAAGTGATAAACCGGCGGCGTATTTAGCCGAAGGTCGTCGGTTCGAATCCTGCTTGTGAGAGTGACTTTTTTATCTCAACCAATATCATAAATATAGAGTAATAACTTGTTTTTACTTTGAACTTAATGTTATAAATCAAAAAACCCGCAATGTATGTTCATTACCACCTAGACCTTTCCCTAATTGTATAAATATGCCAAATATGATATCTTATGTGCGATTGTGAAAACGTAAAAAATGAGAAATGATCTCATCATCAAATTCCGGATAAAGCAGGAACTCTCCATTGCCCATTGAGTTAGGTTACCCTTTACCACGAGGTCTTTTAAGCCCATGTGAACGGCCAACAGTGCTGTGCCAACAAAGCCAACTGTCAAATCATAGAATTCTTTTATACAGATTAATTAGAAGCACATTCAATACATCCTGGTACGTCAGAATTGAAGACGTTTACAGGACGGTAAAATAGAAATAGTTAAGAAGTAAATATCTATTCGGCAACAATAGCCCAACATCAACATGAACAATGAAGCAGTCCACCTGTTGGATTTCGAACATGTAACGAGACGACTCAAATGAGTCATGCCACATGATTTATTGTTGCTACAGTGATAAGCTTGGGGTGAGATTGTAAATAATTCAGTATTAAAGAAAAAAATTGTTTTAAATTTTAAACTTATGTGTGTATGTTTTATTGTATTACATTATTTTTTAGGAAAAGGTTGTTAATAAGCCGAGAATAAGCTGGATACTAAATTAACTGAAATCCCCGACCTTTGAAGATTGGGGTCAAAATTATATAAACTATTTTATCTATAAATGTTGTTTTCATTTTATTTGAATATAATAAAAGAATACTTTTTATACATATCACGTATATCGATTTACGCATGCTAAGTTCACAATTATAAATATGTGTTTATACATATTTATTGTTAGAGGTTTGGTATATTTATTGTATATTAAAAATGAAAATGTTGGAAGGCTTTTAAATAATTATTTCATGTTTGAAATTAGAACAAAACAAACACTCCTGTTATTAATTCAACCGGTGGTAGGTTTTCGTTATCCTCGTATGTATTTTATATTTTTTTTATCTGAAATTTGCCGAAGCGAAATATTCAAAGGGCATGAGAGGAAAGGAAAAAAAGGGCACGTTCGGTCATAAATAGAAAATTCCAGATTACCGCTTTCTCTGTATTTTTCCAAGTTATTCCTGATTTAAGGTGAAAAAAGTTTTTTTTTTGAGAGAGAGAGAGTGAGAGAGCGAGGGAAAAAGAGGAAAACCTCTGTAAGTCCGTCTCTCTAAGCCGATTACCACTTGCGCGTTTTACCTAACGTTTTATTCACATGAATATGGAAATATCCACGGCGAGTTAATTTAATTTTAAAAGCATTGTTCACTCACGTTCCCAGGGGCAGCCATAGATCTCCACCCTCATGCAGACGGTGCGGGGATGCTCGCTGTACGGGATGAACCTCACCTTGCTGGCGATAAAAGGCAAGTCTAGGTCTTGTCTCACGACCAAGTAGGTGTTTGTATTCCCCGCCAAAACCTGTAAAACACAAATGGAAATAATTATTTCTCCGGAAACGGTTATCTGTTCTCTTCGCCGATAACGATTTCAGAGAAGTCATTAATAACAAGGGGATCCCATTGGTAATCCAATTGTTCCAATCTCTGCATTCAAGTCTTCATCCGTATCAGGGCTTTAGTCGGTAAAGCGCGGTTTAATTAATGAGATTAGTCAAAGGGTATTGAAGTAGGAGTAAGGGGCGGTGTACATATCTGTAAGCTTCAGGTAAGACGAGGCCCGCAACTAATTGCCATATGTATCCACCTACCCGAGATTAGTTGTAATTAAGGTGGTGGACGTGTAACCATACACACTGCATCTCTGATTACACTCATAGCGGAGGCCGATTGTATTTCGAATCTCATTGTTACCACCTGTTTATGTTATACCATAATAGAGATTCATAACATACGTCCAGAGGTGATTGATCACTGACGTCACAAACCACAGCAGTGATCAATTTCTCAATCTTTTTCACAATTATTTTAAAACTATAGAAAATAAAAATATATTTTATTGCCAACAAAATTGCCCTTTGTTTACCTTTTCATTAACAAACCAAACAATACATATGGCAACAAATCAAATAAATGAAAAAGTAAATCCATTACAGTTCGTAGTCCGATTGACCAATTACCTTTTTTTCAATTAATTAATCTTTATGTAAGGTATTACAATTAATTAAGCTTTTTAGTTGAGATGAAAAAAAATTAATGCCACGAGCAGGATTCGAACCCACGATCTTCGGCTAGATACGCCGCTGCTCTACCACTTGAGCTAACGTGACCTCTATCCACTCTGACATCAACTTCCTATCTCAACCCCACCTTATGAGATTTCCCTCCTTTTTGCCATTTTTCAAGGAGGGAAAACTCATAAGGTGGGGTTGAGATAGGAAGTTGATGTCAGAGTAGATCGAGGTCACGATAGCTCAAGTGGTAGAGCAGCGGCGTATCTAGCCGAAGACCGTGGGTTCGAATCCCGCTCGTGCCATTAACTTTTTTTCATCTCAACTAAAAACCTTAATTAATTGTAATGATTTAATTGATCAAGCGGACCACGAAATTAGTGAATTTTATGAAAGGTGTTGGTTGATATAAAAAAGTGAGCGTCACGAGCGGGATTCGAACTCACAAACTTGAGCTAAATACGCGTTGTTCTGCCACTTGAACTATAGTGACTTCAATCCGTTCAGACACAAACTTCCCATCTCAACCTCACCTCTCGAATGTTCCCTCTTTTCGCCACGCTGACTTTTTTATCTCAACCAATACCTTTCATAAAGGTTAATTAATTGGAAATAAATGAAAAAGGTTAAAACCAAGTCAACAACTGCTTTAAATCCTCTCTCTTAATTATTATATTTATTATTCACCTATGAAAAACCATTATTAAAACTAATTGTCTCAATGAATGTTCAGAATTATTTAAAATTTGTTCAAATATTTACAATAGCAATGTACCGTCCGGGTACCTGGACATATAGGGGTGTTTCCTCACAAATAATATTGTATGTACAGTGTGTATTTGTTTGTAAATAATTTATACATTTATGTGCATTATATGATGTATAAATTTATTTGTAATTAATTAAAGTATTGCGAGTGTGCGATTTATGTTTAGATTAGAGTTAAAGGCATTAGAGTTAAAATCGGTGGCGGAATGTCGAGTACCTCATTGGTCGTTACAGTGAGCGAGAGCTGAAACTGACTTCACTGTTGGTAGCCCCGCAAAAAATAAATAAATAATAAAAACAAGAAATGTACGCTTGAGTAACATAAACCTTGCTTAATTTTTATAAAAATTATGGTTTTTAATTAAGCGTCAATTATTATTTAGTAAGCCTATTTAAACATGAAACTTAGAAATTGAATGACAAGCTAGCAAATAAATATTACGACGGAGATGTTATTGTTTATCCGGAAAGGATTGATGTTGAAGCCAGATTTACGGCCGGATTACATCTTTCTCTCACTTCCCTTATTTTTACGTTAATTTAAAGTTTACATCCAATCCAAGTTCATAGCCATTTATTTTTCCCTCTCTCGTTAGGCAGCCTTATTTCGCCCCATCCACCTTGACGTAGTCGCTTTCACAAAGTGGTTGCTCACATAAACTCATTTAGTGGGTTAATTGCTTGGAGATGCCGTATTGTAATGTTTCAATTAAAAAAGAAGCATGGAGAAGAAAGTTTCAGAGGCTGTCTCGTGGGCGTCTGCCGTTGACAGCCGTTAAGGTTAATCGATTTTTCCTTCTTTTATTTTTTTGCATCAGAAAAATTATTTAAAAACATTTATCTAGATTGGATTGTCCGTAATTAACGTTTTTAGATATCTGTACCTGTTTAGTTAACACGTTGAAATGAATTTAGAACAATTTGCGTTTTATTTCATTTGATAAATGCTTTATTTATATGATAATTTGTACATCATGAACACGAAGTTACGGTGCAACAAGCCAACAGTTCGGCATTACTTACAAATCTTGCGGGTTTAGTCTATTATATGTGTAGACCCTCGCCGTATTGCAACTAAAGCGATGTATAGAAAATTTTAATTTATAACCCCATTTTTCTACCGCCCAATTATTTTTTAAGGCAACCTGTTGTTTTTGCTGCATTTTTTTAAAAAAGCAATGTTTTTTGTTATTTTTAATCAAAGATACATTTTCAATACTACTACAAAGATTTGGTCTTTTTCGATTGTTTGAAGAACGGCGTGTAATATTTTTATTTTTTGTTGATATCTTGCATCGCAGAAAAGCAAGATTTTTTCTTCACGTATTTATAGACGGATAAATCTCAGTTAACAAATGATGAAATACTGGGCAGGTGAAAGTTCCATACATAGGGGCATGATGTATGTGTGAATTAAAATGGAATCGGTTTATAGTACCATAAAAATTTAAATACTGAACAACCCATTGCGCTTTGAGAGACACCACTTTTAAAAAACAGTCCTACGCGGGATTGTGGTACCTTCTTGCTCGATGTCCTTGTAATTCAAATGTAAGTGAGTATTTATTGAATTGCAGGTTATTTAGTAATTGTAATAAATGTATGTTCCCGTGAAGACATCCCTTAATAACATTATATATATTTACCGAGAAAACCTGTCTGGTGATGTTTCTATCTCTCAGGCACCACAATGTGTGTGAACTTAGACGATAAATGAAAAATTACTTTGACTAGCTAGACTAGAACACACCTTAAAATACCATGGAATGTCTGAGTGAGTTAATCGAGTTTAAATTGTTGCTGTCAAAATTAATGAAGGAATAATCGTGATTTAAATTATATATATACATAAGTATAACAGACGTTGCACTCGTTCCAAGTGAAGTTCCTCGTGGTTTAAAAAGATTAAGAGCAGTTCCATTGACACCAATATTGTAGAAAGCTTTTGAATAATTATTGTACGGTCAACGATGTAATATACCATCTTAATTTCTTAAGTTATTTTATTTTGTTCTTTGTTCTTTGATTTGACTTTCGACATAAGTCTTTGATAAGGGTTTGGCAAAGAAGAGTGAGAAATTATTGAAATTAATTATACCTTACTGCATTTAACCACCTAACCAATAAATTATGTTTTTTATAATTTCGCATAGTAAATAATAATTAAGACAATTATTTACAAAGTGATATTAAGAAGCGATAAATTCTAAACATCTAGTTGTTATAACTACTAACCTTCCAGCAATATTGGTGGATAGGTAGATCGATAGATATATATAAATATATCGATAGATAGATATAGATGGATAGATTGATAGATAGATAGATAGTGATAGATAGATAGAGTTAGATAGATAGATAGGTTGAGATAGAGATAGATAGAGATAGATAGATAGATAGATAGATAGATAGATAGAGAGAGAGAAAGAGAGTGAGTGAGAGAGAGAGAGAGAGAAAGAGAGAGAGAGAGAGAGAGAGAGAGAGAGAGAGAGAGGAATTTTTTTTGTTCGCCAAAAATATGCACTTATTGTATTGTGTTTTTAATTAATTCTTTAGAATGAGTATTTAATGATGAGTTTGATAATGTGTTTCTGAAAATAATATAATCGAACGGTATTTTTAATTAATTAAAGTAGTAAAGGTAGTGCCATGGGAGGGACAACAGGTGCAACTGGTGGCAGGTTTATTTATGTGTCTGTCGCGGTGGATGGATCAACGTCCCTGAGTCCCTTTATCACTCAAGTCTGACACGCGCATTGCGACGGTTTCTCCCTGGATGGTCCGGCCCTTTTCAACCGGAATTACACTCAGATTTAAATTCTGTCAAGCCAGGTCACGAACGAGCCAGCGAGAAGGGAAGCCGTGCGGCATCTGGAGCCGGTTTCATTTTCAAGAAAGGATACTGTTTCAAAGTTGGTCTCGCCCTTGGGGTGAGGGCATCAGTTACGAGGAACGTTCACCCCCGACTCCCAAACCTCAACCCCCCGACACTCAACATCTCACCCCGAAGCCTCCAGGACTCCATCATATTACATGTGTTTTCTTTATAGCTGAAGCTTTTTCTTCTTTCGAAAAATTTAAATCGACTAACCACTTTTCTGCCGATATTAATCATGATATTAAATTTCATAGCGGGTTATATTCTATGAAAATAAAAGCGTAAGAATGAGTGACTGGGTGAAAAATAGAGACATAAGATTGATATATGAACAGAGACGAAAATATGTTAGAGGAAAAAGAACGGAGTTAAAACTAAGGGAGAAACCATAAATATAATACAGAGTGGTATATTGCACAGTTTATATTTTAGTGAATTTAGAACGAAAATATTATCAACAAAGTCTTTATTTTCGTCTCATAAATACCCAAATTTTATTAAACCCGATAAATAAGGAGGCGTTTTAGCAAGATTACTTTTGTTCAAAATATGTGGAATTTTATTAAATAAATGTAACCATTAGTTTATACTTTAGAATAAAAAAAAAACGAAAATGCCAGTTTTATATATTGATTACGAACTGATCACGAAGAAATGTTTCCTTTACTGACGTGCCAACAACCGAATAACGAAGTCGGTATTTATCGACTGTACCTCCATTTTTTAACTTGTTCAATATTTCTTTCAGTTCTTCGTCCTTTTCTTGCTCTAAGTTAAAATCCATAAATAATTGTGGGATTGTTTTTAAAATATTAACTGCTAAGGGTTCTTTGGTTTTATTGTCAACGGGATTATGTTTCTTCTACTGTTGGCGTTTGTTACGCTATATAATTAATATTTTTATTCAGGTCTCTGTAATCAATCACGAGGCGAAAATCTTTAGGAGCTCCCTCCACCCATTGATTTTTTGGGCACGAGGAAAGGGAGATGTAAAATGTGACGTCACGCACAATAACTGAATCTTTCGAGAGTTGGTCGACCTTAGATTTAAGAATCTCGTACCGCTCGGGCTCTGAGCGGTAACAGACCCTCGATTTCCGAGAATCGAAGACAACCCCTTCTTTCAGAGTGATACTGTATGTCATGACATTCGTACAACCCAGTTTAGGAGTGAGGACTTCCGGGTAAGTTTCTTGAAAGTGTTTATTGGTGGTAAAATGGGGTGAGTGGGATTGTGATTAAAGGGTTAAATTTGAAGAAAACTTTTGCATTTGCCGGATCTATGGACATATGAGTTTTTCCTAAAAAGTCTAGCCCTAGGATAATTTGAGATGGTAAATTAGGTACAATTACGAAATCATGATTCCAAGTAAATTCGCCTATTCTTATGTGCGCGTTGACTTTATGGTCAATTCTAATCGTTTCGGAATTTACTACAACTACTGACATTGCGCAGGGTGATTTTTTAATAAATGTGTGTGACTTAAAATTTTTAAAAAATGTGGTTGAATGCAAGATACACCCGCTACTGTATCTAAGAGAGCATTAACGCATAATTATTTATTTTGACAAAAATATGATTATAATAGACGTCTTTTTTACTTGTGTTCATAATTGATTTATTTAATGTAGCATAGACCCGGTTTTCTAGTTTTTTGGTTCCTGTAAAGAGTGATTTTGTTCTTCAGTGCCGGATTATATTTAATTTTAGATCGGGGTTCAGTTTTGGGTTGGAAGTATGATTGATGAGGTCGTGTCGGAGTAAATTGTTTATCAGGCGGATTATTTACGTAGTTCGGCTTAGGAGCGTTATCACGTAAACGCCTATTTATTCCATTTATTTGTGAACCGTCCTTCCTTTCTTGGATTGAAAACTGTGTGCTCTCTTTTTTATTTCCATTTTTTTTTATAATTTGTTATTCCAATCAGGTTTTTTTTTTAAACAATTGAGCTTTCAAATTAGTTTGGGCAGCTGGGAATTGGCGAGATTCATTCTTATTAAATTGAAATTTTGTAAGGAAATTATTTCCCCGGCTCCCCGGACAAGGAGTTGCTGTGTTTTATTATATAAATCTGCTTTAAAATTGCTATAGCGGAAGTTACTGTAATTTGATCTTTACCAGTCCGTCTTCACTGCTACTTCGAGCCGTTCTACTTGTAAAATTAAATTCTCTAGTTTTTGCAAATATTTTGGCCTTTCCATAAATTGAAAACGCGTTCGCGTGTTAAGGTTTACTCCTGATATAATAATGTCCAAAATCTCGGCCTCTGAGTAATTTCCTAGGATACTTGCAGATTTCTTTAAGTCATAAACATAGTCCCTAAAAGATTCGTTATTCTTTTGTGGCCTCAAAACTTTACGGGGTATTAGAAAGGTACGAGTCCGGACATTAATTAATTGGGTAACTTCATAATTTGAAATATATGAAAATTTTATTTCATTGTCGCCCGCACAACTTAAAATTTGCGTAAGAATTTAATTCGATTGGATTACACCAATTCGCCGAAAGATTTCATTGAACCATTGCGTGTTATTGATATTTAAATCGAAAATTTTTTCGATGAACGATATGATTGACCACGGATCGTTGGTTTTAAACTATGGAACATCATTTATCATACTCTCCAGATATCTAGGGAACTATGGTTGGAAACTGCTGAAAGCAGGTGTACTGTGGCTTCGTCCGCCACAGCATTATCTAAGGTTACGTTTTGATCGGGGGTAGTTTTAAATTAGGGATTTGTGTTTTTTGGTCCGACTCCCTGTGTTACAGTGGAAATTGTAAGATCTTGACTGTTGATGGATTTGATCTTTTGTGTTTTATCATTTAACTGTTGTGTCATTACCTGGTTTTGTTCTTAGAGCGATTTTATCAATTCCAACGCCTGGTTTAATTGTCTAGTCAAGTCTGATATTTGTTTGTGTGATGGGTTAATTTTGCAATTATTACATTTCCAAGTATCGCGTCTGTCGATCGTCCAATCGTTTTTATCCATGCTTCCCTCTTTCCAATGTTATCGCATGCAAAATGGAAAATATCTTTACAGACCGAACAGATTGAAGATTCATCCGCAATGGCTGGTATTGCACAAGCTTTACACAAATCAGCATCTACATCACGGGTTTGGGGAAGTGTATCTTGAGCGTGGATATTTGAAGTCATTTTGAAAACTATTTTAATTTTGGAATAAGTATAAAAAGGTTACGTATATTTTTTTTAAATAAAATTTTAAAATCGGTTGGTTTTGTTTATTCTAAAGAGGATTAACTGATAGGCGTTCAACAGGCACCACTCCGGATAATTCCTTCTTAAACGTTTCAATTTCTCAACAATTGGGCAATAATTGTACCTAGAATAAATGGATAGGAATAATAAACTAACGAAATTAAAAGTTATTAAGTTGGAACATGCATTAGATAAAATATTAAACAAAATAACAATAACAATATTACATAGGAAAACACAGATTTTTTTTTTAAACCAGTGTTCGCAGATCGCTACTAGTAATAGGATGTATTACTGAAAATTATATCTCTGCTACCATGTGTGACGTGCCAACAACCAAATAAAGAAGTCGTTGTACAAACACTATTAAAATTCAAGAAATAAACATAAAATAAACTTCTTAAACAAAATAATAACCTTAAAATACCCAAAACCCTCTACCAGCATGCAAACTGAAAAACATATACAATAAAAATATAACTAAACCTTTATTGAACTCAAAACAAAATAAAATGAAATGGTGATTATAATCAAAATAGGCAAATATCGTAAAGACTCTCCATAAATAAAATATATTAAGCACCTCTAATTCAAATTCTCTATTCAGTTGTTCTCTGTCTGCGCGTCTCACAACACCCAATTAAATCTTCGGAACCGGAAGCCGGAAGGGAGGGGTGAGCCAATGAGAGCTCACGCCTTCCTCTAACTCTCAGGGCGCGGTTTTTTGGTGGCAGCGACCAAAGGCGGTGACACTTTCTAATTGGCTTCATATTGGAGTCTTTCAACGCTGTCCTACGTACAACCCGGTTCCCCACCTGTTGGAAATTTTCCTTCCATCAGGATGCTCCCAAAACCTAAGAAACCAAATCACCTTCCTATTTCCTACCGACCCATCAGTCTTTTGCCCATTATTGGAAAAATACTGGAAAAGCTTCTATTGAACCGCTTGACCAAGGAAATCCTACAAACACAATTCCCCATCACCAATGCGGCTTTCTGAGTTGCCACTCAACTGTACAACAAGCACATCGCATAATGGACGTTATTTCCACATCCCTTGAACTAAAACAGTATTGCCCGGATGTGTTCTTGGATACACACCAAGTCTTTGACCGAGTATGGCACTCTAGGCTGCTGTGGAAGCTCAAGAACATCCTACCAGCAACCTATTACCTTATGCTAAAATCCTTTCTTAACGATCGTTACTTCCAAGTGTCCCACAAAAATTCATTGTCTCCTATCCATCCTATTCTTGCAGGTGTCCCACAGGGCAGCGTGCCCACTCCTTTCCTTTATTCAATTTATACCTCCGACCTACCTACGCAACCTAACACTATCACCTCCACCTTTGCCGATGATACCGCAATCCTTTCTCCTGATAAAGACCCTGTCACTGCTTCCCGTAATCTTCAAAATCACCTAAACACCGTAGAATGCTGGCTCCGTCGGTGGAGAATCAAGATCAACAAAACCAAATCAACGAACATAATATTTACTCTAAACAAGAAAACACTCCCACCAGTAAACCTCAACAACGTCCCCATCCCAATTGCGAACCATGTACGATACCTCGGACTCTACCTGGACAAACGACTGACGTGGAACCCCCATACACGACTTAAGCGCACAGACTGTTATATACGATTTTTCAAGCTTAAACGACTACTCGACAGAAGAACAAAACTCTCACTAACAAACAAAAGAAAACTTTACATTGCTCTCCTGGCCCCCACTTGGACATACGGACTTGAACTTTACGGTACTGCTAAGCGTTCCAACCTCAATCGAATCCAATCCCTTCAATCTCAGAACAATAGTACAAGCCCCTTTCTATGTATCCAATCACACCATCCATACCGACCTAAATGTCCCTTTTGTTACCGAGCTGGCCCAATCCCGCTACAAAACGTTCCATTCCAAACTACTCCATCATCCGAACCCTTTCGGCAAAAACCTGTCATCCACCACATTACCTAATAATCCCAACAGAAGACTGAAGCGTCGGTGGCCCCGCGACAACCTTAACGATTGACATCGGTCTCCTACGATGGAGTACATCTCGCTAATCGTATTGATTAACTAACGGCTACCATCACTGGATGGAAATTGTTCAAGCTTTCACGCTACCGTTAATAATTTTATATGTAAATACTATCTGTTTTACTAGTTGCGTCGAAGAATGCAGTTATAAAAAATAAATAAAAAGTTTAAATAAAAATATTGGAGACATAGTTTTCCTATGGGCATGAATTTTATTGGACGTATATCAGCATAGTGATTTAACCAACAACAGGTGAAAAAACAAATATCGAATGCTTTTTTTCTATTCTTTTAAGAAACCTAATTAAGCAAAATGATTCAAAGTTTATTATTACGTTGAGAGAGAGAGAGAGAGAGAGAGAGAGAGAGAGAGAGAGAGAGAGAGAGAGAGAGAGAGAAAGAGAGAGAGAGTGAGAGAGAGAGAGAGTGAGAGAGTGAGAGAGAAAGAGAGGGTGGGAGGGAGTAAGAGAGGGAGAAATGGAGAGGAATGACTTCGTAAATTTGAGAAGGATTTATATTAAAACNTGGATGTTAGGGCGTGAAATGACCTTAGCCGTTAAAACGCCCTTAAAAATTAATAATAATAATAATAATAACCTTAGCCGTTAAAACGCCCTTAAAAATTAATAATAATAATAATAATAATTACCAAAAAAAAAATTGTGTTCTTTGGTTTTAATATAAATCCTTCTCAAATTTACGAAGTCATTCCTCTCCATTTCTCCCTCTCTTACGTGTTGGTCAGCTTGACTATCGTCCCCTGGCAAAAGCTTCGCCGAATCATATTCCCAAGGGTCGAGACAAATACTAAAAGTTATGTACAAAGTAAATTAACAAAATTTATAAAATATTTGAAAATATATTTTTAAAGAGTTCTGAGATGGGTTAGTGTTTGAAATTGTAAAATTGCTTATATAGATTAATGAATAATCTGGATCACGGTTTGGTCAAGTGGATGAAAAACAAATTCAGTTTCAAACCTGCACAACGCATGAGTGTTGGGGAAGTGTTGGTCGTTTGCGCTCTTAAAGAAAGATTATAAAAATTAATTAGTTTTCAAATAAATTCAACCTTTTTCAAAATATTTTGAAAAATGGCAAAATAAATAGTAAATGCGCGTATGAACGAACCTTGTGCAACAAAAAGCCACTTTTCATTTATAATTCAAGATCAATCTAAAAAATGTTTCTTTCGAAATAATTAAATATTTCATTAACCCCTTGAAAAATTGTGTCTACCGAATTGCCAGATAAAGCCTTTAATGCAAAACAGTGTCACCACACAGACCCACATCCGTCCGTTAGTCATCAGACGAATAGTGAGCACATTGGATCCTGCGGCTCCCCAGTGTGCACATAGGGAAATGTAGCTATAACTCTTTGTTAGTACGACGGGGAGACAATTAGCAGAAGGATAGTGGTCGCATTACAGGGACCCGGGGGCTAAGTAAGAATGATGCTGCTACCTGCTCTTAGCCTAATGGTCTGGCGGCTGCTTCTCTCAGATACTCACACGCCGTGTAATAAACTCTTGCCAAAAATAACTTCGAGACAATGAAGAAAACGTTAGAAACGACAAAAAGAACGGATAAACTGTGAAAACCACGTATAGTCTGAATATTTAATGATTATTTCCAAACAAGCGCTAAATTTAAATGACAAATATCAACAAAATATTACTTGAAATTTGCTCTTCAAAACGCTTGTCAATTTTTTCATCTTTTTTACATATTTTCCTCTATGGGATGACTATATTTATTTTGTTTGGAGACATAAAAATCTCATTTTTATTTAACATCATCACTAATTAACATTTAATATTGACCAGAAGAGTGCATACAATGCTTAAAGTTATAAGCAGGAAGAACTTAGTATCTGACCACTTCAATACGAAAATCAACAACTTAGAAAAGTGGTACCTGCACCATTGTCTAATTTACCAGTTACCACAATAAGTATATAGTACAAAATCGTCCAAATAATGTACTCGAGCTTTTCACTCAAGCAGTCTTGGCATATTGTCAAATCTCTCAAATATCTGTATTGTTTTTTTTTAACTTTCACTACTATATACGTTTCATTATCGTACGGATTCTGATCTTCCTAGATATCGACACAAACAAATCATAAAAATTTATCTTGACAGTCTATTCCGGATACATTTGTGAGATGTTAAACATTTATTAGGCCATGTATTCTGCGATTAGAATTACAGCTAGAACAAACATTCAGCTACGCACTGAATTTTGACTATCTATAAGTCTTTCTTTAGGCCATATCATCAGATTCTTTGGGATAATATTTAAAATTTAATTACAGCGAATGCTCATTCTATTCGAAAAGGGGAAAAAAGAAAATTAGTGAAAAGTCAAACACGAGTGGGAGAGGCACATTTTTCTTAATGCATTCATTCTTCAAACCATCAGCAAGCACCTGTCAAAGTCAAACACACTCAGCTTTTCTACACATCCGTCGTATCCTCATGTTTTTAACATGATCGCAGGTCTTTTTATCCCGTTTAGACTAACATACGCACGATTTAGATTTAACAATAGGTATAAATATTGGTACAATAGGTATTGGAGATTTTCTCCTAAGGGACTGTAGTGGGATTTGGATTCATCCGACCCCTTGGATGAACAAATTTTACTTTACCCAACAATTAAAAACTAATAATTATTATTATTATTTGGAGATCATGAGATGTGGTTTGGTGTGACGTAGGTTTTAGAAAAACATTTTCTTTTTCGTGGCAACGTTTCGATCTTTATTGAGATCATCTTCATGTAGGAGGTGAAAAAGAAAAAGAACCGCATCTCACGATCTTCTTATTACCATAGAAAAATAATAATTACTGAGTAAATTTAAACTGTGGTTAAAAAGACTCTGTTTGAAGGGAGAGGATGTATGTACAGGGAAAAAGAGGGATGAGAAGCAGCATTGAAGATAGTTAGAGGGAGATTAAATTAAATTTTAGATTAAAAAAATGAATTTTTACAATGCTAGAAAATTTTAGATTAAAAAATGAATTTATACGTTAGAAAATTTTAGATTAAAAAAATGAATTTATACAATGCTAGAAAATTTTAGATTAAAAAATGAAATAATACAATGTTTATATATCCCAGGTCCTGAACATGATCTCAATAAAGATCGAAACGTTGGCACGATAAAGAAAATATTTTTCTAAAACCTACGACACTCCTGACCGCATCCCACGATCTCCGAATAAATATTAACTACGGTCACTAAACACGACACTTAATAATAATAAAGTATGTTTTGTCAAACCAACGGTCAATTTTCGCCAATGGTCACTAACTACACATGTGAACTCTCAAGTCCAATCTATATTATTCCCTTCAATAAACACCATGCTTAACAAACTTATATATATATATATATATACATAGTGAGAGAGAGAAAGAGAGAGAGAAACACAGTACCAGGGGAGATGAGAAGTAGAGAAAGAGAAAAAAGTGAGTGGGAAAGAGAGAGGGAAAAGAGAAAAACAAAGAGAGATGAGAAAGTCAATGTAGAAACACGTATATTATTTCAAATAATAATCAATATACCAAAACATCAAAGTCATACAATTATATCACTACTAATTAATTTTCGTTGAAAATTTGCAACGAAATATTGATAATGATATGTATTAAACTGACTAATGGGACAGTAGTAATACTATTTGTACTATAGTTAGTAATTACGTATAAAAATAAGCTTTTGTGTACGACATGCCCGTAAGAATCATAATTAATAATTAAAACGATGTAGAGAAATAAAGAAAGTTTATAATTGAATGAAACGCATAGGCCGTTTTGTAAAATTGTTCATGTACCAAATTCCCTTTTGCAATAATGTTTTGCTTTGTTGATACATACAATTGTCAGAGAGGAAAATTTAATATAAGCATGACAAAAGCGATTTTATCAAAACTTCCAGAGATACTTGCTTAGATTATAAGATATATTAAGGCTTAGAAGGAAGGAAATCGTTGATTGCCACCTCATAGCCATCAAGAGGGCCGTTTCGGAGCTGATATCGTCAGACTTAATTGTCGCTCCGTTTTAATTTGTTTTCCCCTGATTGAAATTTTACCAATCGACAGGAGGGTTAAATTATTCAGCGCTCCGAGCCACTTCTCTCCAGGGCGTAACAGTGGTGGGCGGCGGGAGAATAAATTGACTCTGTAATATTTATTCCTCAGATGAAAAAGTTTCAAATAAACCTGAGCCCGTGTAGGTGGAGGGCGAATGTACACGAAGGCAGACTGGGGAGAGAGAAACAAAGGCGGGGAATTAATTGAATGGAGTCTACTGAATTATAACGTAGCGGAGAGAGGCATTTTATCAATATTCAACAGGAGCCGTTTTAACATAAAATTGTAAAATATGATTTATAATTAATTACCTTTTGGCCCCGTGTGTTTTTGTAAACGACCCATTGGTTGAGAGACTCCCTCCAATATTCGACGAGAAAGGATTCGGCGTACTCCTGGCCCTGCCCGTTTCCGAATCTCCCTTGCGTTTCAGTCTTTGTTATCAAATGGTTTTTCGTCAAATCCACTTCGAGATACTCTCTAACTTCGCTACTGATCTGCGCTTTAGGACACCACGCGCCTCCGTTAAGCTCTTGTCGAATTCTGTAACAAAGAAAAATATATCACTAGTTAACAATATGCTAAAAATAAGATTTATATATTAAAAAAATTAAATATTTGTGATATGAAAATAATGATGCAAGAATGTTCTAATATATGTATTGGCTCGATCGGCTAAGCTCTACGTCAGGAATTAGCCATATGTTTGACGGTAAAAATACAATAAAAGCAGCGTCGGTGGTCCGGTTGGGCAGAGGTTTCCTATGTCGATACACTGTCGATAAGTGATCTTCAAAGGATCTAACTGGGAAAAGAGGGGTCATCATCACCCGATTAAGAATAGGCTTTGCGAAGTTTACGCAGGGGCACGTTCTTTTAGTCAATGTCCGCGTATGTATCTGGCAGAGAAAAGTTGCTCGAGTTCTCCCACCTAATTGTTATTCCCTGACTCCATATAGAGAGTACGAACAAAGACCACCCACCCGTTATGAAAAGTGTGGTTAAGCACAGCATTGAGTATCTGGGTCCCAAGTTTCGATTCTTGGAGAACACAGAGTTGTTTTGTTATATATAAAATCGATAGATTTGTAACGCATTTATTGGCGTGAATATGTAGAGTGAGAAGGCTATGGCGGAATCCATCGATCTTCAATCTGGTTAGTTACAAATAGATGTAACGAGTGATGGGGTAATATGTTCTAACAAAGCGTTAGAACCTAAATGTTCACCTTTACAATAAATTTATTTACAAAAAAAAATTAAACAAAGAAAATCTCCCCGCAGGGTCTTCAAAAAATTAAAATAACAAATCGGCTGGGTATGAGTCTATGTTTTGGTCGCCCTTTCCCCTCACAGATGTCTGTTTTGCCAGTGCGAGTGAATCCTTCATCGCAGAATGGATCCAAACAAAACAAAAGAAGAAGTAGATAAACTCTAGCGGTGCTTGGCATAGTAAACTTATGATGAAAAAACCCTCACCAAGACCGGCAAAATCACTGCTGCAACTGGAGAGGGCTAAACTCAGAGGAGTGAAAGGACTACTAACCGGTCACTGGCATCTAAGTAAACATCTACACAAAATATACAACGATGATCCCATCTGCGCATTATGTAATGAGGAAGAGGAACCAGCCACCCATATTATTTTTGAATGCGAAGCAACAGCTCAATGGAGATTTATCCTAACATACAAAAAACTTAGGGAATCAAATTGTAACAGCGATAGTCAATGACCTGATACTTCTAAGGAGAAGTATTGAGACTATTGCACTGAATTAAGGAACTGGGGTTCAAAGAACAACCCCGCTTCAAAGTAGTGAACCCCGGGAAACGTTCGTCACCGTCCTGACGAGGGGATTCATATTGATACACACGGCATGGTACTGTGCGAAAAGGCTAAAGGGGCTCTGGTGTCCTATCCCTAAGTGAGGTACTCGCTTTCCCAACCACTCCTCACTAAACAAAATCCTACCACCAACCCATCTCCCTCCATCCTATCACCCCTAACAAGAGTCTTGGGCTTGACAGAAAACAGCATCCGCCCCAATCAAAGGGTCATGCGTTCCGTGCCGAGTGATTCACTGGCAGCCGGGGTTAATGTGGCTGTCTTGAGCTGAGATTCATACAATTGAAAGGTGTACCCAATTCAATCTAAATAAAGGGTACAAAAACAAGAAAATAGCTGTCATGTCAGATAGCCAAGCTCAAGTATCATTAGTTCAAAGATGGTGCTGAACTGCAAAACCAAATTAAACATACTAGGTATGCAGAATAAAGTCAGCTTCTGCTGGGTACCAGGACACATGGAAGTGGAAGGCAACGAGAAAGCGGACACCCTTGCAAGGAAAGGGGCTACCACACCGCTGATAGGACTTGAACCCTTCTGTGGCATAGGAATCCACTCTATTAACGAATATCTCAGACAGAAGGATGAAAAGAAAATGAAGGCACAATGGAACTCACTCATTGGACATAGACAATCCAAGAATCTACTAACCAATTTTGGTAAGAAAGAAATCACAGAATATGTCAAAGGAAGCAGGAACAGACTGCGAATCCGAGGATTCCTAACAAGACACATGCAGACCCTGCAAAGAGGCAGAAGAAACACCAACACATTTAATAACAACTGCGGAGCTACATTACCCCGCAAGAGGAAATGTTTTGAGATGTATCATGTGACCATAGAAGAGCTTCAACCACTGAAACCGGGCCTATTAATCAAATTTCTTGATGAAATAGGTCTCACCGATGTGCTGTAGGCAGAGAACCGGGGATACAATAGCTCTTAAAGGGCGCATTATACCATACCTGAAAAATTACATCTACATCTGAACTAAGGAATTAGGAAGGCAGAATAAGGCAGAAGGCTGCAGTGCCTGGGGAGTAGAAACCCTGCTTCCTAGTATCATTATCACCATACCACAGACCATGCCAATGTGAGTGGATGTGGAATGAGAGATGTCCTCTTCTCGAAGTCTGGAGCCAGTCTTTTTTTCAAAATGCAGGAAGTTATTTGTTTTTTCGCAGGTGTTGCTTCCAGATCTGGGCTTTGCTTCCTCCTGGTCGCTAGTAGATCCTCTCTCTCGCTTCGGCGGTTTACCGGCCGATGCACTCTCCTCCTTGTTGTGGGGGTTGTTCGAATAACCGTCACTTAACAATAGGCTCAATGCAAGGACGTTGTGACATAAATGTAAAGATTTGATCGGCTAAGATCCTACGGCCGGTATTAACCTTCAGTTTGACGATAAAAATGGGGACGACACTGAATAGGTTAATTATAATAATAGGTGTAAATATTGATCGAGGATTCGAATTCCAACTGAATGAATTATAAATAAATAAGAAAGAATATATTTAGCTTGATAATTTTAGCACCGATTGCATGGGAAATATAACAACACATTCAATACGCATTCACACAAATAAATACATTCACACTTATATACATTGTTTTGTTTCTATTTAGTAGGTGGCGAACTCAATAATCCTCTATCCACCTGCATGCAATAACAAACTAATTAATTGGGGTCGATGGGACTTCTATAAATAGTCGCCATCGACCCAAGTCACGTACACAACTCCATTCACTTTAATAAATACCCTAACTTATCCAAAACCTTCGCGGGCATTGTCCTAGCTGTTGGTAGAAAGCCCAACCTCGTTGACTGGTTGCATAAGACTGAGTTCTGATCCAGCACTTCTAACATCCGAGGTGGGTGCTTCACGAACGCTTCCCCAGTAAGTATTGTAATCAGTAACGTCTCATAAATCTGCTGATTCTGTATTGCTTCAGCGCTCTAGATACATTACATACACATAGCTCTTTTGACATTATCCGCGAAGACTTTCAGATCCCATCTGCCCTTAAAACTTCTAAGAAGGTGACTAGACACTTCCACAACACCCTGACTGTCTCCCTTAACCACCTCTCTTTCATTTTCCCGATAAACATCCAAAACATGTAAACCTGGCGTCAGCTCAATAAAATCAATTCTATTTCAGAATAATTCAAGAGGTTTTTACAAAGTTTGTAAGTTAATCTTGTTGGATTTTAAATATAAAACGACGCAAATATTTAGAATAATTAAAACCGGTTAGAAAAAAGATCAGGTCATCATATTAGACAGGTCTCTTCCGGAAATTATTTACAAGGATTTACATTTATAAGGATTATTTACAAGAAATCCTGCGGCCGGACAGGAAATTGATTTAACCGTGAATGGTCGAGGTAAAGTAAGGTAATCTTCAAAGAGAATTGTTTAAACTTTACTCGTTTATGGGCATTAAGGTAACGAAGAGGCGGAGGAGGAGGTCTTCCTTTTTAATGAGGGAGTATTAGACATTTACTTTGAGAGTCGGAACAAAAGAGGCGGGGTCTCCCACAAATTCTACCAGCGGGAAAATTAAAATAACCGGCAGGGAGTCTTTGTGGGCTCCTTGGGGGTGAGTTAACTTTTGAAATAACTTGCCCTCGGATCCCGGGGGAAGGCGGGCTGGCTATGAAAGGTGCACACTCCATCCTGAGCCCGAGCCCGCGGAAGTTACATCATACACCTTCGCTTCGCTGAACGTCAAAAGGGAGTCTCATATTAAAAATTAAATACCAACCAACTACGCGATCTTTGCACAAACTAAATATTAGTTTGTAGATAAGGAATGACTTTGTAACTTTCGGAAGGGTTTATATTAAAACCAAAGGACACAACATTTTTTTAGGTAATTATTTTTATTACTGGTAACACCGTACCTCTTATGACGAATAAATAGTAGCACTTCCTTATTGAGAAGGTAAGACGAGAGATATATCGTTAGAGAGAGAGAGAGAGAGAGAGAGAGAGAGAGAGAAAGAGAGAGAGAGATCGTTNTTTTAATATATATATGTACGTTTTTCATTTTTACCACGTTGAATATGATACATGCACACAATTATAATCAATTAAATCATTAATTTTTAAAAACTGGAGTTGCGAAACTTGTCGTAACTTCTATCATCATATTTTAAGTTAAGTCTATATCTTACACACATATTTACACTTGTAATTCTTTGATTTGCATACAATGTAAGTCACACATTGCAGCTATTCCATATTTAATATACGGGAATACTAGAGCTGGTACTAAACGTTTTTTGATAGGAACATTCGCATAACCTACCAGTTGTATTAACCTTTAAATTGTAGAGTATATTTTCTTAGTTACATTTCGTTCAAGTTAAAATTTTTATTCAAATAAAGACCTATGCTTTTTAAAGTTTCTTTATAATCCAATTCAACGTTCTCAATTTTTATCTTTCGGATGTTTTGTACATTTAATTTTTCCATTAATACAATTATTATTGATTTACATTTTTGGAATTGATTTTTAACGCGTGTTTATTACTCCAATCTATTAGTACATAAATCGTGATTCATTTTATCGATTGTATCATTAAGTTTATCAAGAACACCTTTAGCTCATCGAAGGTAGGTGCAAAAAGTGGAGGACAAGATTAAACGGAGAAAAGTGCATCCAATGTACGTTCACTTTGAAAAAACAGTCTTGCCCTCCACTATACATCAACAATGAAGAGATANATACATATATATGTAGGATCGAAGCTTTCAACCATTCATTTATCCCCTGCGGGATAGCTCAACAAAAGGAACAGCTACAGAGGGAGTTTACTTCTAAGTGTCGAATGCCTAGTGTGTCGTGTCGGCTTAACATCGCGTTGTCCTTGTATTTCTTTTTAATAATAAAACGTATTTTTGTGTTGCAAGTGATTTCAATTACTTTACACTCCTCCCTCATCCTACAATAGGGGGCCGCTTTACCTTAGCGATAGGTTGGAGTGTTGATATTGTTGAAAACACGTGCTCGTTGTGCTGTGCCGTGACTTTAAATTTTTGAGTGTTTTGTCGAACGGAGACGGAAATGGGAAAAAAGAACATCAATTTCCACCCAATGGGGACTACTGGAGAGCAGGAAGAAGGAGAAGAAAGGCGAAAAGGTCCGTCACCGGCTGAGCCTAAGGAGGTAGGTAGTTTTAGCGTGTTATTTCGTGACGTTGAAGACGCTATTCCCACTTTTTCGGGAGACGAAGAAGATAATTTACAAATATGGATATCCAACTTCGAAGATATGGCTTCACTATGCGGGTGGAACGATACCCAGAAATTTATTTTTTCGAAGAGGAAACTCTCAGGTTCGGGGGCCATTAACCATAAAAAAAAAACAACAAGACTTCAAGAACTGTTACAGCTTTATTTTTGGTTCTACCAATCGTCACGCACAGCATTGCGGAAAAATTAAAATTTAACATGATAAGAAAAGAAAGAGACGTTCACGATCTTACTGGACATTTCTCTATTCGAGTTAACAGTCGTTAACATCTTTCAAACATCGAGCATACTCCTAATATATTAATTCATAAATAATCTTTTCGCAGAAGAAAATGTCAATTTTTTTGTTTAATTTAAAGTTGTGCTATAAAATCCCGCAAGTCAATAAACTATCCAACTAGTTATGTATGCATGGAAGGCGGAAAGTTTGTTTGTGCCCGTGTAAATAAACGGCCGCAAATAAGATCGTTTTAATTTGTGGGCAGGAGACAATGGCGAGTTTGATTGTTATGGGGGTCGAATGGAAGACGGTTGTTTTTATTTAGCCAAGGACCCCCAACTCGTTAAACACAGGGCCTTCTCAGTCGTTAAAACTTTTCACTGTTTAAAACGAAAGAGGAAATCCTCTTTTCGAGAAAGACTTAGATGATTTCTTTTTATACCCCGATTTCAATTGAGCAGTACTGAAAATTAAACTCCCCTAACCAACGACCCGAATTGGTTAGGCCCGGATCGAAAAGATTAATTAATTTATATTTCTAAATAAAATAAATAGAGTCTACCTTGAGTGTTTTCCTTCATTTTCCACCGGCGGGGAGGAAGAGTTCCCAAAACTGCCGGGGAAAGAAACGAGTGTTTTTCCATCCGTGAGTCACTCAATATTCCATCTAGCCGCAGGGAGCAAATATTGACAGAAGAGGAAATCCACTTTCTATATAATTCATATCAAAAGTGTTCGTTGCCTTTGTTTACTCAGGCCTTGTCAAATATAATTATACTTTCCCTGATTGCATTTTTATTATTGCTTTGATTCAAATAACCCGTTCTGTTAATTTTTTCAAGAAGGGTTTTGATTTAATTGAGATAACGGGCTTACTTCAAAACTCCTGAGTAGGCTTGAACAATAATTTAAATTTTAAATAATCAGAAGGTAGTACTGAAATCTGGCAAAATTTTGTTAGAAAATTTTGATATGTAATTATCAGCATATTTAATCAAAAAGTTCAACGTTAATACATCTGTTACTAAGTGTATATTTACTTGTCATGTATTGCGGCAAAAACGGTCCATGAGGTGTCCTGATGTTTCTTTTAATCAGAACGGCTTCCTATTCTTAGTTGACATTAAAAGGTGTAGTGTTGTCAGAAGTGGCTAAGACCACGCAATGTTGTTAGAACACATTGAAGACTAAAAGAAAATGCCCAGAGGAAACGTCTATCGTCGGACAACAATATATTGGTACGATATTGTTTTAGATATATAGGTCTATTAATGTTGTCTTTTATATGGTATAAACAAAACCTTTGCATTAAACAATTCTAACAAAAATATACTGATTGATTTAATAGCACTATTACTATGATTATTTATTAACTTTTAAATACTTTTATCAGGTTATTGTTAATTATATAATTACTCAATTAATTATACACAATTGTTTCGAAATGAACAATTTATTTCACATGTGGAATTCGAACCTAAGTCTTTCGGTTCAATACACCAGCTCTACCACTTGAGCTACCGTGCCTTCGATCGCCCATCCCACAAACATCAGCTGCTTACAATTGGAATAAACGGGGAGTTTGTGGCATGGGCGATCGAAGTGACCGTAGCTCAATGGTACAGAAGCGGCGTATTTAGCCGAAAGTCGTGGTTTGAATCTCGCCTGTGTCACCAATTTTTCAATTCGAAAAATTTGACTATAATTAATTGAGTAATGATTATTTACTGTAACGCACAACATAAACCCATGTGAGAAACAGTTTCTATCAAAACCTAAAAGAGAGAGGAAAATTAGTTTTTTTAAATTAAATTTTTTTGGAATTATGGTTTTTGTTACGATATTTAGAGAACGTTTAGAAAAGTTGAAGCCCTTACATTCTAAAATACTTTTCATGCTTTGAATGAAATATAACAAATAAATATAGTTAATGGTTAACAGGACTTCTATAAAAATTAGTGATTTTTTTTTGTAGGACTTGTATTTCTTAACAGATGGCTATAATTATTTTACGAGCAATGGATCAATGTATGGTCTTGAAGTAAAAAGCAAATTAAGTTGTTACCGCCAAGTTTTCGACCTATTTTAAGGTCATCATCAGGGCAAATCTATCTTAAATGTGTTTATAGTTTGACATATTTAAATTTTTATAGGTGATATCAAATTTCCTTGAAGACCGATACAGTTCCGTGGGATTGAGGAATTCTAGGTATATTGAACTCACTCGTTCCGTTTTTCGAATTGCCTTATGATTTTTCCTCTACTGTGACGACATATTCCTTATTTTACTTATTACACTCCGGGGGACAACTAATATTCCTGTCCAACAGTTGAGGAAATCTAGATTTTGATTGCAATCCTTGTTTGGCGTCCAGAGTCAGTGTTTTAGCATCCTATTTTATAACTGCCGTTTTCAATGTTTTGTTTCAGAAAATTTATTGTGAAATGCACAGGAGAAAAAATCGTAAGTTCCACGACAAAGCCAACGAACGGCCCGATTCGACGCCAGCACCAGCGACGCCACAACATTCTTTTAAGCATTTTCCATTACATTTTTCCCCCTTTCATAGCAATTTTTTTAAACGTATTTAGGCGTTACGCTCCATTTCGAGAGACATTTCAACTATTTAGTGAAGAATCTCTACACATGGTTTTTCATGTTCTGACCCATCCTGAAGAGAATCATCCGTTTCAGGAGGTTCAGTATCCTCAAAGACTGAGAGACTCAACTACGCTTCTTTGATGATCTGACCTGTCCGGAGAATAGTTTGCTGCTAAGGTAACAAAATTACGGACACGTCTTAGCGAGGTCATCAAAACCCAACAGTCGTTAAAGGAAGACAACATAGCTGATTAAACTTAATGGGTTGCTTTATAAATAAAACTGTGATCATTGTTTTCTAAACTGTGCGATTTTGGAACTGCGATAACATATTCTATTAGACCTAAGAATGTGACTTTTTGTGTATATATATATATACATATATTCGGTCTACAACCTACTATTACTCTATTTACATGTTTGGCTGGGAAAATTATCAGTAACGTGGCTAACAACGTTTGTATTTTAATAAGTCTGCGAATTTTTTTAAATTTTTACTATTCCAGTACAATTAGTAAAATATACTGAACCCACTGCAATTTCAATTTTTGATGATATCATAAACAGAACCAAAAATATTGGTACAGAAAATGTGTACTTTTATACAGTAAAAAACTTACGTCCTGCTCTTCTTAATTTTTTAAAATTTTTTCTTCAGCAAAAATTTCCGCGAAGCGCGATAAGTTATAAATAATGAGATAGTTTTAATTATAAGAAATAAAACAAAGACATCGAGTGGAGAAACTAAATTATAAATCGTCCCTTAATAACTCACCTTGTCTGAAAACAGATCACGGCGCCACTCCCTTTTAGACGTTGGAGGGTGCGATTGGAGACTAGCGAGCAATTTTTTGTAGCTGAATTTTACAGCTTCGTTTTAAAAGGAAATATTTAGTGTCGTAAGGGATGGTGCGGTTGGAAACATAGAACGGGGTGTTGACGATGGTTCTAGGTTTCGTGATTTTAAGGTGTCTATTTTGCAGAGATACGAACGTTTGGTTGGACCCCATATTTCTGGTTTCAGTGTTGAGTTGTATATGAGTATTTTGTTGTCAAGGGAATGTTTATATCTGGTGTAGTCTTTTACGTCATCAGTATCGTCGGTTCGGTTCTATTATTTTGAGTCATGGTGGTCTAGGTGATCGTTTGTCTAGATGCAGCCCTATGGAGCGGATGACGGTAGGAAGAGGCATGAGGTTATAATAGAGGAGGTAGAGTGATGCGACGGAGGGTGTAGATTGTTTTGCGACTTTGGGGTGTTTAGTTGATTCTCCATTTTTCGAATAATTGTTCAATGGAATATAGTATGTCATGTGCGGTGAGCTATGTCGAGGTCGGATAGAGTATAGAATGGCAGCGTCATATGCTAGGATATTGGTGTCGGGAAGGAATATCATCATATATTGAGTATAGTAGCGGGCTCCCTTAAAAATAAAATAAGTTTCTTACATTAACTCTGTAAATTTACAACGGATAAATTACCTAATTTTGACTGTCTATCTCTAGTTGTTTATGAAAGACATTCTTTGCTGTGTTTATTGCCTGCCTCTGTTCAAGGGAAGTGTTGCAGCAGTTATTTTTTATTTAATCTATTCGACAATTTCTACTTTTTGTGGCAAAAATTTGACAAAAGGGTTCCTACGAGTGATGTTGACTACTCGTCATTTTGCATTGCACGCCATATAAATGCCAATCGCATAGCATTCTTCTTATTTCTTTTTCAACACATCATCGCATCGCGGATTGCGTAAATGTCTCTCACATACTCATCTCTTTATATAGAAGAGAAGTGAAGTTCAGAAAAATCGATAGATGCACAGTGAAATAACAAATAAATTTACATTACGATGATATGTTTCATTTAACCACGAAAAATTATACCTAATATACCTTTATTTCTCTTAACGTAGAACCTAACACAGAATTAGAGTTAGAGGTAATAAAAAATAATAATTTGATAACTTTTATTTGTATTTCTAAATACTAACATTGATTAACTAAATTCGTCGTTGCTCACGGGGAAAGGTTTTTAACGATGAGCTGTACAAGAAGTCACTGGATAATCCAAATTAGAATGTTTCAAAAACAATGAGAAATGTTTCTACAATTTAAATCTGTGAGACAACCTGATTAACAATCTGAATATTCACCACTTTCAACTGCGGATTTGCCCAGTTGGCCCGGCGGCCTCATCAAGCCCGGGTTTATCTTACTTTATATCATCGTTAAGGAAATATTGCTTATTTAAAGGACTATATATCAGAATTGTGTTATTTTTTCTTTGAATGTTGTTGACCGTAGAAATAAGGTAAACCAGCCTGGCCGGCCTATAAAAACGAAATGCGAATTCAATCAAAACGTAAACCCCCCTTCGCTGGGCCGGTCATTAAAAAGCAATTAAATAAATAATCCAACTCGCTGAATTGGACCGTTAATTAAAACGATTTAATATCACCACCCCTCAAACAACTGGCATCCTGAAAGATCCCGGGGTAATTTCGCCAGCGGAATTATTCCGTCCAGTTATATTGCTCTTAATCCTTTATGAAGTTATGCACATCCCTCGCCACAAGTTCAGAATAAAAAAATTCCTCTAACATCCAAAGCAATTCAAACGGACGAAATATGAAATTGACATCAAAATTCGAAAGAAAAGTTGAATCGAGTGATTCTCTTTGAGAGATAGCTGCCGGTTTAGTTAATATCTCCTCTCCTAATATCTTCCTCGCAATGGGGTATTAGGTTTCAAAGGGTAAATGGGATTTGTTGACTGCAGGATTCGGAGATCTGGGAGAATTATTCAAGAATTATTCAAATCCCTCAATTTAAGCTGTTTATAGTTAATTTGTATATATATAGAGGGATTTGCCAGTTCTCAGGTTAAGAGGACATGCTCAACCCTTAGAAAGCCAATTACAAATTCGCTTTGATTAACTTTTAACATTACAAGCTAAATTAAACATTAACTGCATCTTAGAAAAATTTCACTATTGTTTAGTATGTACGCAACGAAGATCAATCCTAAATAAGCATTGATAATCATAAATTATTATTGTTCATTCTAATTTTATTATAAATAAGAAAATAATCAGGATATAGACTAAAACTGAACTAGGCTCACTGAAAAGTCATTTCTTCGTCGCGATTTCGTGAAATATGTCCTATTCATCAAGAAATCTTAATTTATAATTTAAAAAATTCAGAAAAATTTCACCCTACTCTCAGTGTTATATACTACTTAAATCACTAGTTTCGTCCGCTTGACCAATTATCTTTCAATACCACCACTTCCACCAATCTTTCAATTAATTAACGTTTTTAGTTGACATAAAAATGACAGTGTCACGAGCGGGATTCGAATCTACGACCTTCGGCTAGATACGCCGCTACTCTACCACTTGACCTATCATGATTTCGATCCACTCCGGCATTAACCTCCCATCTCAACCCCACCTTTTGAATTTACTCTCCTTTTCCACATTTTTCAAGGGAGTGGATCGAAATCATGATAGCTCAAGTGGTCGAGTAGCGGCGTATCTAGCCGAAGGTTGTAGATTCGAATCCTGCTCATGACACTGACTTTTTTATGTCAACTACAAACCATAATTAATTGAAAGTTATATACAATTTTTTACTGTATTTGTTTACAAGGTACAATTTACAGCAGGTCTGTCCTTACACAGCAATTTTTCTTAACATCCCAACAGGGTTCTCCATTCATAAGTAATACATGCTACAGTCAATGTTGTTATTTGTTGCTTAAATATATCCATCTATAATAAATCTCATGTCGTCATGTTTGAAAAATTGATTATTCTTTCTTTTTGTATCCCAATATATTTTGTCAGATAAAGTTCTACTCACCAACTGAATAAATTGGTGACAAAGAGAATACAAGATGAATTTATTATTTTTTGGATGTCAAAATATTTTTCTCATTGTTCTTACATGTTAATTCTTTATCCATCATTAATCGTGATGGATCATTTAAACTACGAAAATCAAAAGAATCAGAAAATAATTATCCTCAGATCTTCATCTAATTGGAAAAATGAATTTCTTGAGGTTTCAGCTTGTCTCAGTCTTTTTCCTGCACTCCTGTGAGTGAAAGAACCTTATTGTATCATCCTATGAATTTCAACTCTGACATAGGGGTTGGGGGTAGTTATAGTTAGATAAATGTATTAAAAAAATATGAATTCAAGTTTGGAAACCTTGAAATGTTTAATAGCATAGATTTCTAAAAGAAACAACGGTGTAGCTGTGATAAAAATAACTTTCATTTGTACTTCATAGTCAGACCTATCCTTACCGAGATTTTGGATAACTATTCCCAGGGTTCTATTACCCCATTTAATAAAATGGTTAGCTGCTTTGTAATTGAAAAGTATTCCAAGATAATCATAATTTTTCGAATATTCAATTTTCTTTTTTCCATAAATATTCTGCATTCAAAGGATGGATAGAATATTAACAGTCAACGAGCTAACTGTGCATTATCAATTTTCAACGAATTTCTTGTGTAATGAAATTTATAATTTAATTTATAGAAAACGAGATATAACATGACAGCTATAAAATATGAATGTTGAAAAAATGTCATAAAACGATTGTAGTAAATCAAATTATTGGGTTGTCCGGAAAATAATGCAGGATTTTAAGTTTTCATTAAAAAAAATCTATATAAAATATTCTGTTTACGTTTACAGGATTACTCANAATTATTTTGATTAAAGAACATTGCTTTAAAGTAACTAGTTTCTTTTTTTTTGTTTAATACCAAAATCCTGCATTATTTTCCGGACAACCCAATATTATCTTTTACTTCTCGTCGGAAAGAGCGAGAAAGTGAATGTGAGAGAGAGGGAGAAAAAATAAGGATACTTGGGATAACAAATACATACGATGACATGTTCGGATAGCTTCCTATCGGCATTAACGTTGAAAACGATATTTTCCCATGGACTGATATTAGCTTCACTTATCAAGCAGTAAATTGCTGACCGCATGGACCGATGGAACGAGGGCTGTTGATAAATACGAGCCACACGCGAAAATCGTAAATATGTATTTCATGAAAGCCTATTGTACAAGGATATTTCGGCTTTTTTATCTGTTAATCCGGTTCTACTCGCAAAAACAAACAAACATGTATAAATTTAAGATTAAAAAATAAAAATTCTATAAGCGACGTCAGTTATTTATTTTTATCATTTTTTTTCGACTTGACACCAAGAAACATAATGTATCTACAAACTTATTCCTATAAAATTTGCAATTTAATTTTAATTCAAAAAAATTATTTGCAGATAAAACTGAGTGAACATTGCTGGCAATTGTGTTTTTCTCAAAGAACCATTGTTTTTTGTCTTTCCCTATAAAAAAATATTAGAAAAGTCGAGGAGCTGAAGTGTCGAGAGACAAACGACTCGTGAAGATTGCCGATAGGCCGTAAGTGTCTGGCCAAGTGTGTTTGTTTCGAAGTTGCTGTTATCTACTTGAAAACAGTGTGGTATGACCACAGCGAAAAGCCAACGAGAACAATTTTTTATATCTTGCTATAGATTTGATTTTTAAAGTTTATTCTGTCAAATATTTAACATAAAGGAGGTTGGTAAATAGAAACAAGAAAGAAAGATGAATCAAAGAAATTTAATATTTAATAAAGAGACATTATGTTAAAGGGAATAAAATGAACACATGTAGTTAACTTCACGAAGATCAGTGATCACCAGTGTAAAATTAACTTTTAATTGTTAAAAATTTTATTTTTTGGTTACACGATGGTTTAAAAAAATTAGTCATTAAGATGTTAAAACTTCTATTAAAAATAACGAAAGTAAACTAAAGCAAACAAAAAAAGGACTTTTTGGTACAAAATTAAACTTAGAATAAGCAACAGGCTTTTAAAAATCAATCAATTGTTAAAAAGTCCTTTTCTTAACGAATAAACCATAAAATAGTTTCCTGACAGATTTCACTACTCTCGAGAGCTCATCGAGCATATCTCCTCTCATAAGAGCACGGGATTCCAGAATCTTATGAGGACGCCTTTACTCCTTACATGCAAAAAATAGAGTCCATTTTTGAGAGTTCCCCATTTGGAGAAGCCAATCGGGGGGGTTACATATGACCTAAGGGGTGGACATGGAATATGTCCATTATTTTCATCATTTGTTAGGCGAAATTTTAAAATCTTTATGGCTGATTTTTTTGGAACCGAAGAAAGTAAATAATTCAAGTGTAATTGCACATTCTACAGCCTAAGGTACAATTTGAAAGTAGATTGTCCAGAATAATCTATGCAGCCTGGGTTGTCCACCAAGGATCCCTTTTGACAACTGATGATTTTAAACTTCATCATGGAGGATTTTTGCTGGGTTAATTTTACTCAACTTTAATGGGAGCAGATTATATAACATATTTTCTGTTGTCAATTATGCCTAGGGAAATGTGTGATTGCAGGAATATTTGAAAAGGGTTGGTGGTTCTGTTAGTGTCTAACACATAATAAGATTAATAATAAAAATAATAAGATTAAGATTAATAATAAGATTAAATAACAAGATTTTGTTGAAGTAAATAATTTTAAATTTATATCAATTTATAAAAAAACATCACTATCATTGTAAATTTTAGCCGGATCGCAATTGACATCAAAATAACATGTTTATTACTTACCTCAAATTATGTTCAAAATTAAAAGAAATCTACTTCTCTAAGGGAAAACTTCCGGATTTTGTAATGGGTTTGAGATAAGACAAGTATTTTTTTGTTGGTTCAAAAAATTCCAGTCTGGCACTCTCAACACGACACGCAAGAATGGCACAATTACACAGAAGTATCGAAATTTTGGCACGATAAAGAAAATGTTTTTCTAAAACCTACATCACACCAGACCGCGTCTCACGATTTTGGAATAATTAGTAAATAAAATGTTGGTAATTTACACATTTTAATTGCATATTTTATTTACACATTTAATTTGAAGATTAATGTGGTGATCTTCCTGCAACAGCTGCCGGTCGCTAATTAGATAGCTATTAACTCCAAAACGTAATTGGTGCAGTCAATACTTGTAACTGAGTTGACACTGTAGCTGATGATTTCTGCAAGATCACTTTCGATGATGGTCGAATCAGTTAACATCATTCTCGCACTTGCTTTAAATTTTGAAAAGGCATGTTCAACCGGGTTAATATCGCGGTAAGTATTTTATCGTGTGAGAAGGATTCTTCTTCAGCAATTACTTCCGCTGTCCTATGAATCGCAGCCATGTCCATTATTAGAAAGGAACATTGAAGAGACATTTCATCCTTTTGTACATAGTTCTGTTCGGAATTCACGAAACGGAACATTGCTGCACGACCCACATGAAATGTGCTGTTGGTGGATCACCTGATGGTGTTTCAACGATTTCATTTCCTTGAATAAAAAAAAGTTAATTTGACTGGGAAATGCTATATATTGCGTAAATCGGTAAAACTAGTCATCAACCTCATAGTTTTTATGACAAACTTCATAGACCTGATCATGGAAATTTTTGCCGAACGCCATATCAAAAAAAGGGCTGCAATGAAATCTTCAATGTTTACAATTTAGAAATATTTGGAATCTCTTTTAGTGTAAAAATTTTTCAAAAATTAAATAATTATCATTGTAGAATGTAAAGAAATGTACATGTTACCTCTACTGATTAGGAAGATTCTTCACATTAAGTGTAGTTTTTGATGTTAATATGAAAAATGAAAAAAATGAAAATCCATTTATGTTTTAGCAGTCAATTATCAATATTACTTCTGTAAATTAATTATTCTTTTTATATAAGCTTTTTAGTTTAGATAAAAAAAGTCAGTGTCACGAATGGGATTTGAACCTACGACCTTTGCGCTGCTCTACCATTTGAGCTATCGTGACTTCGATCCTCTCGGACACCAACTCTCCATCTCAACATACAACCGTTCGAATTTTCCGTCCTTTTTGCCATTTTCAAATGCCGTGTAATCAGGATTTGATTCTCAACGACTTTTGAAGTGGCCACGGGGAGCTGCTAGTGAAGTGATACTTCTTTTACTTATTAAATATTAATCCATTTGTGTTTTAGTGGTAAATGGACCAAGTTACTCTTTGAATTAATTAATCTTTTATATAAGCTTTTTAGTTTAGACAAAAAAGTCAGTGTCACGAGCAGGATTAGTACCCACGACCTTTGCCTAAATACGCCGCTGCTCTACCACTTGAGCTATCGTGATTTCGATCCTATCGGACACCAACTCTCCATCTCAACTTAAAACCGTTCGAATTTTCCCTCTTTTGGCCATTTTCAATCGTCATGAGTGCGAATACCGTTTGTGACACTGACTTTTTTACCTCAACTAAAAACCTTACACAAATAGAATAATTAATTGAAAAAATGAAAATGTTGACCATATTGTTCAACAATATCGTTTTCTTGTGTTGATAGATGTTTTGTTAATAAATTGTGTGTGTAATTTTTTGTATCATTTTCATCTCTGTGATGCTGAAAAAGAGCGAATTTGTTAGCATGTCCCAAACGGCCCCAGGGCAGACAGCCAATCTTCTCGAAAAATGGTATCGTGGATTGAAAGACGAGAGAATCATATCGGAAACTTATGCATTACTTCAATCGGGGAGGGGGTGAAGCCATTTCCTTATCGCGAGGGGAGCAGCCCTTATCCTGGGAATAAGGCTGTTTTGTGTTCTGCCTAATCGCGGCTTCTCTGTTCATCTTAATTAATCAAAATGACTTCCGGACTTTAGACAGTCTAGAATTTCTCAGGTGATCTCGCCAAAGAGCCCCCAATTGCAGGATGTATTTCAAGCGTGTTTCATACCTTTCTGAGAAATACCGCTCAACGAGAACATTACAATATTTAGCTTTAATATATGCTTGTGGTAGTGTTTCGTTTGATTATCGCTGATCAGGTATGTTCTGTGATGTACTGCTATGACATTTTCGTTATAACTAATCACCAGGATAGTTTGTTTCTGTTACTATTTTAAAAACTTAAAATAATTTTTTTAAATTTAATTGCGTTGCAATATTAAACAAAAGGGAAACGAAACTGTAGAATGTTAAGTTTTATAGACGTTAGTGAGCGGAAATATCAAAAATTTAATTTACTAGGAATAAGATAAAATGAAATGATTGAAAGTGAAGAGTAACTGGAAAGAAACGGAATCGAATATCAAGTGTTTATTTTTAAAAAAGACCTTACTTACCCTGTTGGAGAGGATACGCGCCATAACAATATGAAAAACAATGAAAATTTTGTTTTAGGATAAAGGGACGTCGTAAAACGAGACAGGTCGAAGGAACAGGGAAAGGTAATGTGTGATTAAGGTACGACCGTAACCTTTAAGGGCCGCTGAAAAATTCAAGAGGCGAAGAGTAATAGAGACATTTGTAAGCAATGGTCTCCGAGGGGGAAAGTTTAACATTTCATCTGATGACGGCCATCATTAGCCTCCCTCGGATATGTCCAAGGTAGAATCCCCCCAGCTAAGAGGGCCCGTAGTTAGGGGATGAATGTGGTGTTTGCGTGCCTGAAGGCCTCATGCCCCCATTCCCAGCCTAGACGATTTATAGAGCCTCGTTTACGCCCTCCTTGAATTACAACCGCGCCTAAACCACGACCTAAGCTCGGCTATGATTTTAGGCTAATAACAAAATAAGCCTTGTTACGCGCTCTCAATTTAGGCTAATTTTAAAGCATCTGATATTTAGGAACCTCATATATCAAAAGATTTTCTATTTGGTCGGTTAAAAGTTTTCTTCAATTTGAATGGCTTTGGTTTTCACTGGAAAACCTCTTCTGACGAACGTAATAGACTTAAGGTCAAAGCTGCTTCGATCTGATGTAAGTATTCTAATTATGCACTTAATAATATACTGCAATAAGTGTGTTTTCGTAAAAAATGTCATAAAAAATAATACAATCCTTGCATGTCTACAGGATAACCCACGGAAGATGTCTCTCCCTAACTTAATTTTCTAATTTTTTCTAATTAACCTCTCAAAAATATAAGACTGCTTTACAACACCATAGTTAAGCCGGTATGGACTTAAGGACTGGAAGTGTGGGGTTCAGCCAGACATTTCAACATCCACCGCATTCAAACTGCCCAGTCGTTAATCCTACGAAAAATACTAGATGTTCCAGTGTATAATCGAACCTAACTACACATACAGGCTTACATATCCCTTTCTTTCAAGATGAAATACGTTCCCGTTACCGTAAATTTCATAATAACCTTCCAACTACCGTAAATCAGCACATCAGAAATCTCGCCCAAATCCCCTCGAACCTTCCCCGCCAACTGAAGAGACAATGGCCGCGAGATCTCCTAAGAAGTGATGGTGATGATATGAAAGCGATAATGACACATGTATTAATTTATTATTATACTAGCCTATTATTACACAAATTTAGTTCTAGCATACAAGCATACACCATTATTATTACTTTTATTTTACCAGTTTATGACTGTTTATTTAATCTCAAATTTTCAGGTTTTCTAAATGTTCATACCACTTACTATTGCAAAAGAAAACAGAAAAAAATAGAGTGAATGTTTATTCAAATTTTTAATTAAATTGGGTCAGCATTTGGCCTGTTTATGCCTGTCTGGGCAAAAAAAGTTTAAATTGCTGTACGCATTTTAAGGAGGTAGAATCCCGTCCTAATTGGACGGTGTAAGGCTAGCCTAAGGCAGGATAATTGAGGAGAATTAACTATCCCATGATATTCCGTTATTCCGGTATACCCTGCTTATTTATAGTTTTAGTTGAAGACTAACGTTATTGTTTTTATTCTTAATCGTACGTTATTCTTACTCGAAGGGAAGAGATTATTCGAGTTGTTACAATTAGATCGTTGCCGTCTAAAGCAACCATTAAAAAAATACGACAGGTTTCGATTACACAGCCTATGGAAATATTAAGTTGTTTCCTGCACGTTATCGTTTTATAAATGGCATGCGAGTGGGCGCGGCAACTTTAATCCTTCTGTAAACCTGGCCATGACTATGATAAATCCCTGAAGAAATGCTAACGTACCACAAGGGGTGAAGTTTAAGCACGTGTAAATGAGGAATGACTTTTCCACGTCATGTCTGGCCCGTGCTTTATTTCAGATTTGTTGCTATTATCGTACCGAAAAAACAGTATTTTTTTTCTATTGAAATACTCTATCACGTTGCCTGTTTATTACACTTTAAAATAGGCTTTTTGACAAGTAATTATTGTTTTTTAAAAACTAGTAATGTGTAATCAAATTATTTCATATTATTGTCAAACAAGTCATTTCGACTGCACACTCATTAAAAATATGTAATCGTATACACAATTGACTAGTTTTCATTCAAATGTATTATTATTAAATAAGTAGAGTTGCATTTATGTTCAAAAATAATGTATTTTCATTGCAACTAATAACAATTTACCCCACTAAATTGGATAAATATGTAACTATGATTTTACCTAAAACAAATACGAAAATATATCATAATTTGCCCTTAACGTCTCAACTACATTCATCCACAAATACATTAGTAATATTTTTAATTATCTCTTAGACAAAGCTGACAAGATTTTCTTCCAACTGCATTGATTATATTTGGTCCGTTTTGAAAAAATAGAGGTAAATAAAATGATTACTCGGAGATCGTGAGTTGCGGTCTGGTCTGACATAGGTTTTAGAAAAAACATTTTTTTATCGTGCCAACGTTTCGATCTTTATTGAGATCATCTTCAGGGCTCAAAGTGTTTGTTTTCCGTGTCGATGTGTCATTCTTGTCTGTAGTGTTGAGAGTCCTGGAGATGATCTCAATAAAGATCGAAACGTTGGCACGATAAAGAAAATGTTTTTCTAAAACCTACGTCACACCTGACCGCATCTCACGATATCCGAATAATCATTGACTAACGGTCACTAAACACCACACATATCTACATGTAAATAAAATACTGATAACATCTTCCATCCTTCTTTTACAATCTTTGAAGATTCAATCTCTTCTTTGTTGGTCGATGGCTTACCATTTCCAGAACAACTGTTCAAAGGGTCTTTCATCGCTACCAAGGTACTGTAGGGTACTCAAGAAGGTTTGGATCAGGTCGCTATCGAGTCACATCTCAGAGAGATGATCGATTTATTGCTTAGAATGTAAAAATATTCGCCAGTCTGACGCGGTGGATTATTAGCTACGCACTTAAGGCGATAAATTTTAGAAGCTGAATTACGTGCTTGAAAGCCTTGATGGCGCAGAAAAGCTCAGTAAAGTTTTGAAAGAATTTGAATGGGTCTGAAATTTCCTCAATTGGTCTGATCAAGATTGAACTTAAATCTTGTTTTCGAACGAGTCAAGGTTTTGTTTAAGTTCTTTTGGCTGCGGAGAGATGGATTGGATAAGAACAGTCGAGCAATATATCCCTGCAACATTTTCACTCCGGAGGAACCATGAAGGTGGTGGTGATTGGTTTGGGCACTCATTTCAATGGCAGGTCGCACAAAACGCACAAAAATCGAGGGTCCCTAACAGCTGCGCGATAAAACTGCTGTCAGAAAAAGTTTTTATTTATATACCACTAGCTGGTGACGGTTTAATTTTTACCTATGACTTTGCACGGCGCCACACAGCTTGGTGACTATGGTCGACCAGCCGCGACTTAAACCTTATCGAACACCTTGGGGATTAGTTGTGAAAGACGGAAAAAGTCGCCCAATGTCGCCAGAGTATTTTCTTGAATTAGGAATAGCGCTGTTCGAGAACTATGAAAATATACCACAACACTGCATTCAACACCTCATAAAATTCGTAGTATACTGCGCCCTTAGCTATTATATCCCACGTTCTCTGCCTAAAGCACACCGGTGAGCCCTATTTCATCACGAAAATTGATTAGTAGGCCCGGTTTCAGTGGTTGAATCTCTACTATGGTCATATTGTACATACCAAAGTACTTCCTCCTACGGGCGAGTGTAGCACCGCAGTTTGTTAGTAGATGTGTTGGTGTCTCCTCTGCCTCTTTGCAGAATCTGCATGTGCCGTCTATAATTATTCCAATCTTCTTTAAGTTTTCATTTAGCTTGCAGTGTCATGTTAAGAATCCTATTAGGATTCCCAGTTTTTTCCTCCTTCCCTTGACACATTCTGTAATTTTTTTCTTCCAAAATTGGCTGGTGCCTGTGTCCAATGAGCGATTTCCATTGTTCCTTCATGTTCTTTTTGTCCTTCTGTCTGAGATACTCATTAATAATGTGGGCGTTCCTATGTCAAAGAAGGGTTCAGGTCATATCAGCGGTGTGGCAGCTCCTTACCTTGCAATGGTGTCCGCTTTCTCGTCCCCATGTCTCCTGGGACCCAGCAGAGGCTGACTTTGTTCTGCGTATCTAATATGCTCAATTTGGTTTTGCAGTTCAGCACCATCCTTGAACTAATGATATTTGAGCCTTGTGCTTTGATGGCTGTTAGGCTATCTGACATGATAGCTATATTCTTGTTCTTTACCTTTTATTAAGTTGGGTACATTTTTAGATTGCGTGATTCTCAGCTTGAAAGATACTGGTGAATTTTCCCATGAGTTCTGAGTATTTCGTTCCAGGACCGAATACTCCTGCCCCTGTACCTTCTTATGTTCTAGATCCATCTGTGTACCAGAGGATAGTGCCATTCTTAAAAGAGGTAACCAATAACTTACTTAAATATTAATTAACTTTTTTCATTGTTGAATATTTTTTTCATTGTTATTTTTGGTAAAATTGTTTTATTCAGGTTAATTTATTCTATTGCCATATACTTTTCTTTAAAAATATCCACTAAACAACAAAAATAAAAATTATAACGATTGCAACTATTTACTAAAAAAACGAAGGTGGCCATAAATTTAAACCTTTTGGCAAACGAGTTTTACCAACTTGTACACAGCACATTTGAAACTTCAAACCAAAAAAAATGTGTAATATTTTTATTGTTATATAAAAATATTATTTACTAAGACCATATACCAAAAGCGGTGCTGTGATGGCATGAGGTGCTTGATAACAAATACATCTACTCCAACTGGTTCATATACCTAATAAAAAGACAGATTAACAACGGGATAAGTTTAAGCATTGGAAAAAACAAAACGTATTGAAATTGAAGGGAATTTAAAATGACATTTTTTGCTTCTTTATTAACTTAATCATTCTATCTTATAGAAGTATGTATTTTTAAAGGATACAGGACGCAAGATTAATCGTTATTGTAAAGTCAAATTATTGGTAATGATTGAAATCATTTTTAAAAAAATTGTGATCTTTTAAAACGGTTGATTATTCTACAAAAGGGTATAACCCGTATGAAACACCAGTTTTACCATATATTCACACGCAAACCAACGATTAAATGTTTTATTATTTTTAACCTTTTATCCACTCGAGCAAAGGAATTATCCTAATCCTATTGAGATTTATCTCCCTCTCAGTTAACATACATTCTATTAATGTAAAGCAAACAATAAATAGACATTTGGCTGGAAAAAGCAGACCGAGGCAGGCGTGTTTAGATTAAAAATATTTAAAGTCCATTAAAAATACATTAATTTGTCCCTCATCTTTTGTGTAAATAACGTTTACAGTTCTGAAATTTACACATAAAATATTTGTTTGACAACATGGAATAATGAAATTAAGCCAGAGAGGGGCCTAACACGTGTTTATTTTAGAAAAAAATAAGCACCATATCAACAATTAATTTAATTGTATAAACAAATATATTTGTATTTTGTGAATACATCATTTATTTCGGCACTCCTGCAGTTGGGCCGGGAGGACGGATTGGCACAAGTCCTAATATTAAAGCAGCTCTTGGTATTAGGGGAAGGTGCTCCCGGTGAGCCGTTTCCCTCGAAGAAAATGGCGTGAATCACCATGACGACCGTTTGATTAGGCCGTAATTTATCAAGGGAAGCGGTGATTTAAGAGAGACAAGCCCTTGCCAAGAGAATATGTCCCAATTTACAACTTAACCTGTTCGGATCTAAACTGATTACCGAGGTCCTAATTGTGAAATCGGATACGAATCAAATCTAGATTAGACAGGAATAATAATCAAATCAATTAATCTTATTACTAACCATGTAAAAAATACATTGTAATATAATTTAATCGTTATTAAAGCATCACATTTCCATTTTATTAGTAGGGATTTACGTCTATCCAAAAAAAAAAAACCTAACGCACTTTTGTCTTTTTGATCCATTTGTCTTGTCTATCGTAGCTTGTTTGTGCTGTTCACACGTTTAGTCTTATTTCCGTACATATTTGCAGATATGTGCCAAATCCGAGAAAGCAGGCATACCAAAATGATCGGAAACGACCCAACTACCTGCCTATTACCTCGCCGTGGTTTCTATAAGAAAGCGTTAAGGTTAAGGTCATTGAAAACAATTCATCGCACAATTTCTATTAAACGGACATCCGCTGGACAACGCGCCAACTTGGCTTGGCTTAACCATACAGTTTTTCTCCGTTTTTTCCATAGGTTAATAAATACATTAGGGGTATTCACGATCTTCGCGTTAACCCTTTAACTCTGTTAGGTCCTGTTATATCGAGAAAAATGATGACGTATACTTTAAGAATCGGCTAGTTAACATTGCTCGATCTAACAGGCCAGGGCCGATGCCAGGTGTTAGGTCGAAAATGTAATCACATTGCTTTCCGTTAGGGTGTAGGTAATTAACATGAATTTATCAGCTGTTTTTGTTTTACACGTATTTTTATTCTTAAATACGCATCAATCTAATCAGAACAATACATTTCTTTTGGCGAGTACATAGATAGCATCTTGAACGAAAGAGTTGATTAATTTTCCTTTTTTTATTAACTTATGGCATCTTACAATTTTACACAAAACAAAACCAAAAGAAACAAAAACAAGCCTTCAAGGACTGTTATAGCTTCATTTTTGGTTCTACCAATCGCCACACGCAGCATTGCGGAAAAATTAACTTTTAGCACGCAAAGAGAAGAAGGTGGTGTTCATGATCTTACTGGACATTGCTCTATTCCAGTTAACACGAATTAAAATTTTACAATCATCATAAGTACCCCTAATGACACTAACGTTAGCGCATGCCAAGGAAACAAGTAAAATCTTGCCCCATACTGACGCACAATTTATGCTATTATGGGGCGATGAGGTGTCGAGGTCATCGTCGTCTAAGTCAACGGAGTTGCTAACAAAACGCTTAAGCAATATGCTTAAAATGGATCAAAAGACAGAAATAAATATATAGTTTTTTCAGTTAAATTGGAATTTTTTTCTACCAATTTAATACTTTTTCCAACTAAATTAGTACTTTTCCCAAGCGATTTAATACTTTTCCCACCAACTTAGTACCCTTCCCAAGCAAATTAGTCCTTTTCCCGAGCAAATTAGTACTTTTCCCGAGCAATTTAATTATTTTCAAATATGGTGGGGTAAAGTGGGAGATTAAACATAACCATACTGTCAAGAAACGAAATTTATTATTGAAAATAAGAAAATTAACAAAATGAACCTTTTATTTCAAAGTCAATGCAGGTGACATCCAGCAACCGCTGATGGTAATTTCAGTATCACATCTATGACAAAATTGGAGCAATCTGTAGAATTGATGGTGTTGACACTGCAACTAATCACTTCTGCAATGTCGTGTTCTGCAGCTGTCCCACCTAAAACCTGGCTGATGCCTTTATTTTAGAAAAAAACATATTCAGCTGGGTTTAACATTGGGGAATATGGAGGCAAGTACTTGATGGTGTGAGAAAACGATTCTACAACATTGCGTACATCTTGCGTTCAGTGAATGGCTGCAATATCCATTATCAGAATAGAGTTGTTCAGCTCCATTGCATTAAGTTTCTCGCAAAGATTATGTAGGAAATCGCAAAATAATTTACTGTTACAGTTCGCACTAATTACAGAATAATGTACTATCTGCTGATTATTTATAGCAAGAACAAGAGTCGCGTTGCGACCACGAAATGTTGGTACGGTGACAACAGCTCTCGTGTTAACCCTTAAACTTGCACGTGTCCGCCGCAAATGTAAATTAAATCCTGATTCATCTATAAAAATTAATTTTGCGCGATTTTGGGGGACCCATATTTCCAAATCCATTGCAAACTGCCTTCGTTGTTGTACCGTTGACTCAGAATTCATGCGATCTATTTCAATGAACGCACGCTTCAAAGTTATTTTTAATGACGTTAGCTGTCGGTGTATTGAAGAAATAGACAAATTTATGTTGCGTAATGCTAGCTGTTCTTTAATATCTTGTAATGATAGGCCCGCGTTTCCTTTAATGATTTCAGTCAGGAGTCTTGTGCAGCCGGGGTCCATCTCTTTTTTTAATTACTAACGTACAGTTTTGAGACGTATAATTTCTGTATATACTGTAGGCAGTTCGAGTTTTTAAATTTGATTTTTGAGCTGCATCTTTGACTGAATGACCCTCTTCAACTAATTTTATAAAAAGTTCTTTTTGATGCCTTGATGTAACTGCGTAGGTACCCCTGCTCGGTCTTGAACGTTGGACACCGGACGAAGATGAACCGCCTGCAGCACTAGGTGTTGTTTCATCATTATGACACTCCAGTCACTTCCGTTACGCATTCTATATATATAAAACTCACGCAATGCATACAGTAAGACGTGACAAACAACTGAATATTTTAAGGGTAAAGAAACCAAGAACAGGGGAAGGGGAATTTCCTAGAAATCCGTCTGGGAACGATAAGGTAGGCTGGCGAACTCAACGAAATAAGTGAGACAAGTTCAAACGAAACCAGCTAATAAAGTGTTTCATACGGCAACATGTCATGAGTGACGCTATGCTCCACATTTTTTCGAATACCTTTTAAATAAGTATTAATTTTCTTGGGAAAAGTATTAATTTGCTTGGGAAAAGTATTAACTTGCTTGAGAAAGGTACTAATTTGGTTGGGAAAAATATTAAATTGCTTGAGAAAAGTATTAAATCGCTTGGGAAAAGTACTAATTTGGTTGGAAAAAGTATTAAATTGGTAGAAAAAAGTACCAATTTGACTGAAGAAAGCTATATTCTTTTAAAATGTAATTGTGAATTGAAATGAGGACATTAATGTAAGTGGCATATTAACGAGCTTGGACAATTTGTGTCATTCCATTTGAATGGTATGCAATGAATTTTTGAAGTCTGGGTGGAACTGTTTTGCTAAGTACGACCAGAGGTTACAACACTACTAGATAGGCATGTGAAAACAGGAAGCTCCCGGAAAATGTGAAAATTCATCGAATGATAACACACAACCTGCGAAATTAATGAGCGAGAATTCCAAGGATTCCTGATGTCTCAGCAGAAGGATTAAGATTTTAAAATATTAGTTTCGCGCTCCAGGGTGCCCCGGCCCTGCTCAGGAGAAAACTCGGACTCGGTGCGAGGTAAAAAATTTTACGTTCTTGAGCTGAACTGCGAAGGAGCCGAAACTAATAAATCACCGAAATAAACACGAGTCAAGAGTTCAAAGTTTAGCGTCTATTTTGGTTTATAATATTAAAAATTAATTGGGGCAAACGATCCTGTTACAAGTTGGCGATCCTCTTTCATTTACAAAGAAAGGAGAATCACAGACAATAAGATGAATCGAAAATTGATTCACAACTTACTGAAGAAGGAGTGCTTCAATTAGTTGAGAAACGTCAAACAAGCTTGGACAAATCGTCTTAAGCACTTTTCATGACCCATGATATTTAATGATTGTCCCAATCCCACTTTCTAAAAATTTAGACGGTTCCAGTGTTAACAGATTTTGATTCCTGATGTCTTCGAACTTCTTTGTTGAGTTCAGAATAGCATACGGTAGTTCTTTATGTTCTGCGTTCTTGTTGTATTTTCATGTGGGCTGATGCCAATTTTTCTCGGATGCCTCAAGAACCAGTTAGGATTAGTATTCCTTGAATGTTTCAGTAGTTTCCGCTTCCACGACCAATGTTTATTGTTAGTAAAAAGAAGAAAAATTTTCGGAGTTCTGTTTTAGTAATTTCATGCAAAAATCTTTTATAAACTCATTGTGTTCTTGGATTTTAGATGTACGCTAGCAACAAGAAAGCATTTGAAATATAATAAAAAAGTTAAAAAAAATTGTATATTTTTAAATGGACTAATATTCTCTCGCTTATATTATACATTCCTGTCAAAACATGTTGTCTCAGACTTACATAACTAGTGTGACAGGGTTGGATAATACAATAAACTGACCCTTGCCTGGATTCCAGAGCGGAAAACGATCAGGCTGATTTTATTGCCAAAGAGAGTTCAGTCTCCATTGGGTTCTCAACCCTTCCGCGCCATTTAACAACCTTTGAAAAGGGATCTATCAATTGAATCTAAAAGAAACTGGAAGCACTCAGAAAACAAAATCAACGGGAGAAACCCAGGTTGGCATTAAACATTCAAAAAACATATATAAGTATGAAAGGAGATTGCAATTATTGACGTAATCGCAGTGTAGATGCATATTTGGTTTCAAGATAAGTGAGGAAACACTTCAATTGAATTCAAGTTGTATGAGGTCATCAATTCATGAAAATAGGTTACATTTCTATTCCATTACGGTCAGATTTTCCATGATAATGTAATAATACATAATAACTGACTGATATCTATTTAAATGCCCACGTTTAAATGGTGTAATAGTTTAATATTTAATATTGTCGTAATTATTTAGTATTACATATAGTTTAGAATATTAGAAGTTTTTTTATATACTTTTATTTATTAAAACTGGTTTTATTTGTCCAAACAATAAGTTTACAAAAATATATTTAAATTCTTATCTACCGGTTGGTACAAATGTTTTAAATTTCACGATTCTTCAAGTCCTATCAGGGGTCCACATAAAAAGGACACCCTGTATAGTACCTCGCAGAACTGTCAAACTAGAACTTAGATTAGACAGATTTAAATTAGAACTCCACTATTCATAAAATAAATTAACTTCACTATTTCATATGACTTTGCACTTTTCAACCTTCTAACTGTTAGTGACGTGCGATGCCAATCAATATTAGTTGTAGTATCGGTAAAAATACTCAAATAGATTTTTCATCTAGTGTTCCAGTAATATTGAATTGTTATTTTCCTTTCGAAACTTACCTTCCATCAAACTGGGAATTGATTAGTTACTGTTAAGCGCGCCTACTAGCGGCATGTGTCAACAAAGTTAATCGAGATTTCGAATTGGTGGTTGGTAACTCTGCTGCTAATTCTGGTATTTTCATAATCCTTTCCCGCGTCGCTCCTCGCACTTTTAATTTCAGTAATTTTTTATAAAATGTTTTTGTCTTCAAGTATCTAATAAGTGTTCGCTTTCCTTCACACAGGTAGATACCTAATCATGTCTACTTTCAAAAGTAAGGCATGTGGTTATTTTACTGAGACAACTGAATCATCAATATCTTGTAAACTGTGCGTGAATATGTATAATCTTTTCAAACATTTGAAAAGAAAACACCCGTTGATCAATTTTCTCAAAACCCGATAACGATAAAATAAAAATATCAATTTTGTTCAAATTTGTTGACAGCTTTTCCTTGTTCTTACGTACTTACCCACTGAATGAAAAAAATACTTAAAAATATGAAAAAAATGTAAATTTTTGTTTATTTTATCTCATAAGCGTATTTTACCCGCAAGTCGATAGTGAGTAAGTTGATCATTTATGAATAAACGACAAAGTACTCATATCAGTAAGTACTCGTTAGTATCGAATAATTTCTGTCGATACTTGAGTAGTATCGAAATCTCTTTCGATAGAAGTATCGAGTACTGGTATCGAATATTTTCTGGTATCGCACGTCACTACTAATGATGTTACGATTGTTTAGGAGTTTCGACGATTCCACATTCACATGCTGGCTGAGGCGAGACAAGAGGTATATAGCAGCAAATCTGTGTCTTTTCGGTTGATAGATGGTGATACACCTGACCAAGGTGCATTAACCGTGGTTTTTTATTTATTTCCGCATTTGAGCCGGCAAACTGCTATGGTCATAACCGGCGTTTCTCTGCATTTTCCTTTTTTCTGCGTTTTACCCAGCAAATCTACGATCTTAGTTTATCGCCGCTTTACCTTCTGCTGAAATGTGGGAAGCATCGAACAATAGAGTCAGCGGAGATGGATTGACAAGCATTTCCCATCCTTTGCCGCAAATCGTCAAGTGAGGTTGCTGGGTTATGATTGGCAAAGACACTGTTTTTTAAATGGCCGCACAGAAAATAGTGAAGTGGAGTTAAATACGATGATCAAGGAGGCCAACAGGTCCTATCCACCTACCCCGAAAGTGACGATTCAAATAACTTCTCACCTGCAAAAAATTGAGTGCGGAGCATCCATCAAGCTTTGTCGTTGTTCTAGAGGAATATCATCTGAGAGTATTAGTAAAACCACCCTCAAAAAATTGAGGAACTGAGTACCATTTAAATTATTTTCGTAGAAGTAAGGCCTAATTAATTTATTTCCAAGAAGTCCACACCAAACGGTAATATTGTGAACCACCTAAGCACGAAATTCTCGGATTTTCTTTTTCCCACGTTAGAAAATCCTAGCGGTTTAATATGCCATTAGAGGTGCACTTGGATTTATCAGTTCATGTTATGTTGTAAAAAGTTTTCTTCAGCCTCCCAAACCGACAGTTGTGCAAGAAACGTTACAACCGAAATCCGATTGAACCATTGTGTTCAGCGTAAAAAGGCATTTAAAATGATGTGTAGGATGTATACGGTCATACTTAAAGTAGTCATGTTAAAATTGGTTTTGAAGTTGAACTGGGCCTGAATATCTTGTATAATGTTTCTCCAAAAAAAGTAAAAATTAAAAACTAGACTAAAAAATATTAAACATTTTTTTTTTTTTTTTTTTTTTTTTTTTTTTGACAGCGTAATTGGTTCATGAGAAATACAGCCGGGCCATTGAAAAAGGACGCCTTGTAGATCTTATATGAAAAAAGGAGACAATATACATTTCGAACGAGGACAGAGGTAAATCCAAAAATTTTAAAATAAAAACGACACCCTGTATATACCACCACAGACTCATGCAAATAAATACATTCTTATAGATAGAGCCTTTCAAACCGTACGTACAATTAAAAATTGAGGAGGCATTGGGGTATTCATATTACGCCAATGTCTGGCCCTCCTATTACATTTACCATCACTATGCTTTCACCCTAAGCATTCCTAACCATAACATCCACCATACAAATAAAACTAACTTGTTTGGCTGGTCAGCGGGGTACACATTTTTCCACCACAGACCCGTCCATCCACACTTCACCTTTCGCAAATAAATACATTGTTGGAGAAGAAATTGAGGAGGCATTGTGGTATTAATATTACGCCGATGGCTAGCACAATACACACATTCACGGTACAAATAGACCTAAGTAGTTTAACAGGTCGGTGGAGTGCGGTATATTTCATCTCAGATCCATTCACATTTCCCATGCACGCAAAGAAATACATTCATACCAGCTTATTCCAATATCATCTATGTCATTTCCTCTTAGAAGAACATTTAAGTTGTCGATGTATAGTGATTTAAGTACATATGTTATTTACAGCTATCACTGAGGAACTGATCCCTGAGGAATTCCATTTGCTTGAGGATATTCTTCCCATTATAATATTCCAAATCTAACTGTAAAATTTCTATCACTCAAAAAATAGTTAATAATTGTAAGGATATTTTCCCTAAGTGCCATTCATGGTAATTCTCGATAATCTCGTCTTTCCGTGGTCACATTGACCTTCTCGAGTTACAGAACACTGGTATTGCACCCTATTTGGTAAATACGCCGAGCATATTGTCGACTTGAGTCGTCCTGCCACAGCGGAAATGTGTCCTTTTTCGTCAAGATTTTTGCTGTAATTTTTTCTCTGATGTATACAGAAACTCTACCAAGTACCCTTCCTTCCTTGATAGACTGCTATCATTCTACTGGAGCGATAGCTCCACAGAGGGTATTGTTCTCCGGGGTGGAGGTGATTTTATGCAGGAGAGAGCTACAGGTGAAATATCTATCTTCATTCTTTTTAATTTCGCAATATATATATATATATATATATATATTGTTTCTTGTTTTATCGTTTTTTAATCTCTCAGCATCTTCTTTCATACTCTTCTTTCGGCTTTCCATCCAGCTTGGCATGTAAGGGCATTCCCATTTAGCCATTTAGGTGTAGTATGGTATAATAATAGTTCCATCGATGGTGTTAGACGGAATATGGTCCAGTTTTTGTTTTTAGAATTTATATGTACAAATTTATGCTCATTGAGCATGATTCTCCATTTTCTGCTTATTTATTTATTTTGTAACAAGCCTTTTGAATATAGGGGTACATTATAGGTCAGTTTTTCGACACGTCTTTTTCTACAGATATAAAAAAGTCAAATAAATTGATAAAAGTTACTCACTGCCGACGTTTATTTTCATTTTTAATTTTATAGTCACACACTTTCCGTCTTTGTTCGTGTGAGTTCTTTTAGTGACACTAACATGTAAATTGTTTAATTTGAGAATTAGTTTTATCTTTTATAAATTGTTTTCTGTGTTGTAACAGAATGGTCTGATATTTCACCTAAAAACCAATTCCTGTTAATAATAAACAAGTTATTATTAGCGAAAGAACTGTAATAAACCTTAAGTAATTTCAACTCAAAATTAGTTTTGAATGAATTTTTTTTTTTTCAATTTCACTTCAGATTCATTCAATTAACCTACTGCCTTCATGTTTTATAAATTTATTATATGATTAAGTCCGTTAAATAGTATCAATTTCCTCATTAAAGTGGTATAAATACAATGGAAATTACCCTAAATAAAAATTCTGCTCCGAAGTTTTCCATGGCTTCATAGATAGCTAAGGTAAGAGTTCATTAAGTTAAATCCGGAAGAACTTTGACTGAAGATGACTGGAAATCCGATCATTACCGATCAATTTGGTCTATGCTTCCATGGTTCGTCTGCCACACAAGATGATCTGTAACGACCATATTAGCAATTCATTACACAAAAACCACTGAGAGATTTCACAACAAAATGGACAATTATACAATCACAAAATTAAATAATATAAATAATATGTTTTAAATTTTCCCTTTCCATCACCCCGCCGTACCTGAAAAAGACACCTTACCGGTGGACAAACGCTTTAAGTTAATCGAATTAATAAATTACTTCTTCCCAAAGGGGTCTTTCCTTCCGGCGAGACCGCTGATCGGTTTGCGTGGAAACAATATTTTCATTTTAAAACCTAAAACAAAAGATCTCCCTTGCTGGTTTCCAGTTTTGTGATTTTCTTACCTAAAATTTTCTAACTAAGAAGAGGAAAACAGCGCGGAACCCTAAACCTAAACCTATGTTTAATTATGTAATAAATACATAACGGTAATAAAATTGATACACCTAACTAAACAATAACAACAATATTTAAGACTTAGTAAGCCTAATAAATAGGGATTTGTTCATTTAAGCGTAGTTGAGGGAAAGTGTTTTAATGCTGCAAATTTGACATCACAGACTAGTTTATGGAGATTAGGTGGCCATTCTGCTGAGGTGATGGTCATTCGCAAACGCTCCATTTCTGCATTGAATTTACAGCTGAAGAGTTTACGTTCGGCGTCTTCTTCAGTGCTGCATACCGGGCATAAAGGGCTGTCTCTTTTCTTAAATTTTTGGAAGTAGCATGCGAAATTTTCATGTCCTGATAGCATTTGGGCGGTACAGTAATCAGGGTGTAGCCATTTTGCTTTTTTTGAAAACCTTAATTAATTGTAATATATTAATTGGTCAAGCGGACCACGAAACTAGTGAATTTTATAGTAGTATTCAGCCATAACACTGCATGAAGCATTTTTTCAATACATTTTTTTGATATAAAAAATGAGTCGTGATAAATCTTATAAAATGAGCAAGAAAATAGGGTGCTTAATTATCAGATTGCCAGGTTCGTGCTACAGTCGTCTGGAAAGCGGCACCAGGTAATAAAGCGAGACTGTTGGGATGCCAAGGGTAAATTGTTAAAGGCCTTGTGGGATTCCTACCTTGCATTATTCTGTTTGCACTAAACTTCATTTCCGTCAGCTTTTGTTGCTTTCACAATCCTACCCTCCCACCGGCGGCGGCTTACGCCGTTATTTTAAATTAGCCACCCTCCATACTGGCCTTGTATATTTATAGGTTATAAAAAAAAGGCCTTTTTTAATATCGCTACCTCGACTACGCTATTCCGCAGAAGAATTAAAGAGGCTAAAGTCATAAATATAGTACTATTTAAAAGAAAATGTTTCATTTTTACTAGTTCAGGACTGAAGAAAATACTTCATTCCAAGTTCCAACTTTAATAAAATAACAGGAATGTAACATTTAAAAAAAGGTTAATTATATTTATTTTTTTAACTAAAAATATAATTACAACACTTTGCTAATCGAAGTTTTTGCACTTGGATAATCCTGTTTGATCATCTTCTCGTTGTTTCGCCTCCCACAATTGGATAAATTAACAATCATCCAGTTTACTGCTAATGACGATTCATTCCTCCGAAAAATTTTTATTGCTGATGATTAAATTAGCCTTTATTTTCTAGAATGTATGTGTGCCACGTTATTATTGTTTTTTAATTTATATTATACAACGCAGCGCAACTGGAAAGGAGGCAAAAGAATACTTGGGAAAGATGACAAGGGCATCATGCAAGAAATATGGACAAACAGCAGTAAGGGTCATCTGATATTCAATTTTTTCCCCAGCGTTGAAAGGAGACAAAAAGCAAAATGGCTACACCCTGATTACTGTACGGCCCAAATGCTACCAGGACATGGAAACTTCGCAAGCTACTTCCAAAAATTTAAGAAAAGAGACAGCCCTTTATTCCCGGTATGCAGCACTGAAGAAGACGCCGAACGTAAACTCTTCAGCTGTAAATTCAATGCAGAAATAGAACGTTTGCGAATGACCATCACCTCAGCAGAATGGCCACCTAATCTCCATAAACTAGTCTGTGATGTCAAATTTGCAGCACTAAAACATTTTCCCTCAACTACGCTTAAATGGACAAATCCCTATTTATTCGGCTTACTAAGTATTGTTTAGTTAGGTGTATCAATTTTATTACCGTTATGTATTTATTACGTAATTAAACATAGGTTTAGGTTTAGGGTTCCGCGCTGTTTTCCTCTTCTTAGTTAGAAAATTTTAGGTAATATAAATATATATAGAAAAGAAAATCACAAAACTGGAAACCAGCAAGGGAGATCTTTTGTTTTAGGTTTTAAAATGAAAATATTGTTTCCACGCAAACCGATCAGCGGTCTCGCCGGAAGGAAAGATCCCTTTGGAAAGAAGTAATTTATTAATTCGATTAACTTAAAGCGTTTGTCCACCGGTATGGTGTCTTTCTCAGGTACGGCGGGTTGGTGGAAAGGTAAAATTAAAAACATATTATTTATATTATTTAATTTTGTGATTGTATATTATATGCTAAATGTAATATAGTAATTGGTCAAGCGGACCACGAAACTAGTGAATGGAATAAGTGTAAAATGAAGTATACCTTCACTAAAGTTCTCCGTGGACATTTCATTTGTCCCCGAGAATTAAATTGATTACTCGACATTTGAAAAATGGCAAAAATGAGGGAAAATTCAAAAGGTGTGGTTGAGTTGGGAAGTTGATGTCCGAGTGGATCGAGGTCACGATAGCTCAAGTGGTAGACCAGCGGCGTATCAAGCCGAAGATGGTGGGTTCGAATCCCGCTCGTGCCATTGACTTTTTTAACTCAACTGAAAACCTTAATTAATTATACTACTACTATAAAATTGTAATATTTTAATAATATTCAATTAAAACTTAATCATTGGGCTTTTAATATTTTTTTATTAGTGAAAAGAAATAATTTTTTTGCATATAAATCTGAAATAAATGCTCACTATTTTGACAGGTAAAAAAGTGGAAAAAATCTTGTAGCATGAAGGTTTTGTTAATTTTCAGATTACGCTGTTTTATTATTCTTTTTAGTAAAACAACTGGCGGCCTTGAGTTTAATATTTTCACTCTAGTTCATTGATATTTCTTATGTTTCTCATTCATTTATAAATTAAAGCATAAAATTTATGAAAATGGCAATAAAGAAAAGTTTACCCATAATAAATATCACTGTTTAAAAAAAATTTTGTTCACTGGAGGAATATGTTTGAATAGAAGGACGTTTTTGTTAAAGCATAAAATTTATGAAAATGGCAATAAAGAAAAGTTTACCCATAATAAATATCACTGTTTAAAAAAAATTTTGTTCACTGGAGGAATATGTTTGAATAGAAGGACGTTTTTGTTTTAGCTTTTCTCATCTAAGGATTGCTCTTCCTAAACACTTTCAAACAAAGTCAGTAAATTAGAGAGTTACGGCGAAAGTCCTCATTAAAAGCAACAATCCGGAAAATACGACTTCAATTAGACAATCAAATAAGCAGGTCTGGAAAATGTATGTTCAAGTGTAATTAACAATTAGCAATAAAATGAGGAGGAAGGTGGTATACTGCTGAGAAAATATACAGGTAATTAACCGTCTCTATCTTGTAAAGCGGAGGGTTAGGGCGGTGAAACAGTGGAAATCGTAGGGTGCTCAGAAGAGCATGACAGAGAAGAACGCAAAGCAAAGTTTATTCTTCAGTTTCATTCAGCCAGAAGGCGTTAAACGGTATCAAATCAAAATCTTTCTGACTGATTGATAGTTTAAAAAATTACAAAGTAAAACCATCGATTAGGTAAACCTGAATCGAATATGTATCCAATATTTCCTTATCAAGGGAAATTTCTATGAAAAATGTAGTTGAATAATGGGAAAGGGAAAATTTATTGATAACTACAAAGAAATGGTTCATAAGTTCGTAAAAAGGGGAATGGTGGCGTGTTTCGAATCTTTAGCTCGTTATCCCCCTCAACAATGTTTCATGTATACTCCGCAAATTGAGGTTTGTTTGTTATTTTCCTTTGCACACCCTATCACAACAGACCCTCTGGATGTCACAAATATTAGCAGAATAAAAAACAAGTCAGAAATACAAGGGTAAATTATAATTTCTCAGAGCAAAATCTTAAAAAAGGCTTAAGTTTTTATTTATTTTAATATTGATTTAATGACATTAACACAATCATCACAATTAGAAATACATGTCTAGGGCTGCTGAAGGATATGAGGTTCAGCATTTACCCATAATAAGCGCATGACGAAAAGCCTCATTGCCGTCTCAATTACAAGGATGTCTATTGGTAACGTCATAATTTGATTAACTAGTATTTTCAACGCTATTCTGTGGCATTATTCATTCGACTCATTCATCGTTTCTGCTCATGCCCAGAACATCAAGGTTGATCTACATTTGCAAAAAACTCTCAGTATAAACAGAGGTCAATAATTTAAAATATTGTCTTCTTTTTTCTATTTTCTACCTGCAATTAGTGTTAAAGGATATCATATACCAGATATTGATGCATTAGAGTAGGACGACGACCTCATTCCTGTTGCAATTATCAAGGTTTCTGCAGTTGACGTCGCAAATAATCTTCCTCTATTTGCGTTACATATTTACATATAAGTTTTACCAATACTTGGACTAAAACCTGAGTTCGCTAATTTAATTATTTGACTTCACCGACGTCATATACAGATATTTACGTAAAAGACGGGTAAGACAAAAAAAATTTCTTGACGTCTCAAATGTCAGTGTTTTTATGTGTGACGTTTTTACTGGGGTTTTGGCTAACTACTAGTTTACACGTTTCGATATATTGGCATTTTTACACTTATGTTTCTTTTAAAAGCACGTATAAATAGTTCCATTTTAACCTCGTTTTTAGCAAAAATTTAAGGAAAAACTAGGTTTACCAATTTAATTAGTACGAAACATTAACATCATATAACAGGCATTTATGTGTGAGGGAACACAATTTCTATTGATGACATTAAAACTCGGGTTTAGTGTCCTATTATCTTCCCCTTTCTATTTATGAACATTCTTAGACTTATTCATAATTACAAAATAATTCAATTTTAACAAAATGAATCAAATTAATTAATAAAACACAATTGTAAATAAAAGGAGGATTCAAAAACTTAATCATTACACTTCAGTATGTCATAGAACAGGAGAGCGCGATAATGACTTGTCGTTTCAAAGATGAAAATATATTCCACGGATTATTCCCGGTATTCTTTTTCAACCAACCAAATTTTCACTATATTAAAATTATTTTCTTAGAGTATTTATTAATACAATATTAAATTGCGTTATAGTTCCCGCTTTTCGCAGGTGCAAAATTGAGCAGCTTCTTATTGGAACGCGGATTCACTCTCATTCGCCGTCTCATTCGGCGGATTCACTCATTCATGCCGAGAGACGTGGTTGTAAATTCTTTCAACCTGATGCTGAGGTATAAGCTTGAAATCAGTATCATTGAAAACAACTCGCTCTGCGTAGGAACTATCTTTTTTAAAATGATCGAACAACACCCTCATTCCACCTTTTGGTATGGCTCAAAACATATTCATCGCTTTACGTAAATAAATTCGGCTTTTTCCATGACAGACGTCGTTGGAATCAGTTACAGTTCTATTTGACTTTCATACTAGAATTGAACCAATGAATCCTATAGTCATAAATTCCAGTAAAATAAATTTGCAGTATCCAAAACTCACAATATTTTTGATATTGCCATTGTTGTTTAGTTTACAATTTAGTTTTGTTACTCGGAAATTTTCCACCAGTTTATAATAAATCTTAATTATAGGGGAGCCAGTATGAATTAGTTCAATGTATTTAGTTATTTCACGTATGTTGATGGTAATTTTTTAGATTTATCCGAAAGCTAGTACTCTTGAAAGGAGTAGATTTAAAACAAATTCGACCAAAACCACGTTCACATTTTCATTATTAGGCTTCAATGACGTTTTATAGCAAATATTTACTTATGAGAGACGACAAAGACCTCCTTACGCTCAAGTACCATGGTTGTTTGGTGCCATCACAACCGAGTTTAAATAACCATTATTTTCCACGTTTCTGTTTATTGGCTATCTCACGTATACACATATTTTATAATCATGCAAAAATAATTCAATTTTAACATTTAGTAATTAATACCAGTTTTAGTATACGTAACGCCTAAGCGAGTACCATAAATATTAAAATCACCCTATTAATTTTAGTACTCTAATTTTGTTGAATGCAGATTCAACCTAAGGAAATTGTACTATATTTGCACTATCCAGACACAGTAGTTTTGATATCATCGTTGTTTTGTTTAGAATTTAGTTTTATTTTGGTAAGTTACCTATTTAGGTCCAATAAAAATTGCTTCTACGAAAGATATTTACAAATGCATTTAAATTTACTGTATTATTATTTTATATATTATTCTCTAAACTAAATTATTATTTATTACTACAAATTTAACGTAAAACTATTTGTTTCATAATTTAATTTAATTACACATTTCTCCTCTTTACAAAGAAAAGGGCCTCGAGTTGGGTCAAAACACTTGGGAGCAGAACGAAAAACAATGAAAATTTATCATTTAAACATACAGAGACTCACATATTTGTTCACATCAGTAAACAATTTTCTATTATCTCTGGTTTGCAAATCCCGTATTTTTTAATCCAAACAACAGCAATAGGATTGAGTTCGTTCAACTGTTGAACTGTGAAACATTCACCCTAATAATCTTTATTTATGTTTATACTTTTGAATTGAGCCAGTTTATTACGAGTCTTCGTGTGAACAGTTTTGTGACTCGGGTTACTGCATTGCACATTTCGCAAAAACCATTCAATAAGTCGTCTCAAATTTGTTATCAGGTATCATAAATTTAGTTGTTTTTCTTACGTATTGAAAATATTTTAAATAATGATATAATCCAATTTGCATTGAGCTGTGAACGAATCTGTGAGCCCTGTATATGCAAAACATTAAAAAAGATAATTTTGTTTCGTTCACTGTTTGAGTATTGTTTATTTTCAGTCTAATTTCTGCCTTTTTTACTATACGACTAAATTTACTCCAATTAATTATTTTTTTCATCGAAGGTTTTTGGTTGAGATGAAAAATTAGTGATTGGAGAGATATTCGAATCCACGATCTTTGGCGACCAAAAACATTAGATGAAAAGAATAATTAATGGGAATAATTAATATGGTCAGTTATGGGCACTAAACAAATATGGACTACTATTTACAATTTGAACTTTTAGGGCCCGCGATAAGTTAGTAGTCAGCGTGATAGACTCTCGGCTTGTAGACCCGCGGTCCCGGGTTCCATTCTCACCGTCACCCCTGGCCTTCTTTTAACATTACGATTCCGCCCAACTACACACATGATGAAACATTCGAACTAAGTACGGCTAATATACGAGTTCATTCACAGATTTTCTAATATTTTTGTGAAAAGTTTTAAATTTGATGATAAATCGACAGTTATAAGTTTTTTCTTTAGTTTGGTAATAGTAATACGACTAAACTAAAAATAATCAATACAAAATAGAGTGTGACTTCTAATCCAGGATTACCGGTATTGTTGAACTAAAGAAACGGAATGGCTAAATCTTTGCTAGTGTTTGTAAAACCCACCCTCCCGTTTCATTACCCGTGTAGTGAGGCGGTGGGCCAAGGGTGAAATGTAAATATCTTCCCGTGGGAACGTCTTAGGCTCGCAAAGGGTTGGAAAGAAGGGGAGGGGGTTGAAAATGAGCTAAGCCCCGCGCGTAGAAGGGGAAATAGAATTATGAGAACACCGGTAACGAATCCGCCAAACCTTTTTGATTCAATTTCCTATAAAGGTTGATAGCTCTAATAAGTTCCTTTTTAGACAGAGGGGGAATTTTGTTTATAACCACTTTGTTAGGAGTTTTCCTACATTTTTGCCCCTCACTCGCCCCTTTCATCCTTAGGGCTTTAATGTTGACATTAGGGTAATCTGAGATCTTTGGCGTTATGCAAAGGACGGAGGCATTCGAAAGGACTATCTAAAACTACTATTCCCAAAAGGGCAACATTTCCTGAGATAGCCACTTGTATCTATATACAACGTATATACAACACATGTAAACGTATCAAAACTGATTAGGAATATTATCGCTTTGCATCATTTTTTAAGGGTGCAGTAAAATATTCTTAGGGTTTCGTCGTTGTACATCATTTTGCGAGGTTTTATAACTTTTTTTGCTTTGTATAACTAGTTGTTTTGTTTTCTTTAAAAATAATCATAAATCAAGCTTACTTTTTTAAAATGTATGCCAGCGGTGTGTTATAAATAAATTATATACAAGAAATAATAAACCATTTTCTAACCCCTGAAGGGCGACTTATTCTCACACAAAATTAGTTTTAAACCTTTCTGGAACTATCGGTACCTGTGTTTCTCCCTAGTTTCACATTAGTGCCCGCTTTACTTAATACAGTAAATTATATACTGTTTGGTAACAGTTTGCCTTTAACAACATTAAGAAAAGGAACAAAACTCATTACGTAACCAATCTTGTTACAAGGAAAGCCTTAAATTTTTTTTAAAAATTTACTATCGGAGAATGAATTGCTTCAACAAAGGACAAAAAGTGTAGTGAACTAGCGAAAAAAATCGGCCTTTTCACCGATTGTCAAGTTTTAATACTTCCCTACGATTTTGGTTTGCTTAAGCGTCAGCAAAAGTGTTAGAAAACCAAAATAACGACCATTGCCAATTTAGGTAATCACAATCGACTAAAACAAAGGTAAACTAAAACTATTTACGACAGACAAACCGAAAATACTAAAATACTAAACCCGCAATACCGTACGCAATGCCTAATTGTTAGCCTACTGCGCCGTATTATTGTGTCTATATTATATTATATTATTTCTTATGTATTGCAATAATGACACATCACCCCACAGACCACATAGAAAAAACTCAAAATTTAATATTTTATTATGCAAAATATTATTGTCAGTTGTATCAAACCCAAATGAGTTTTCATAATTTACGATTTTTTTTATATAATCTTATTTGCGTTAAATTCTTAGTAAATAATTGATAATATTTAATGACTGTTTGATAATGACTGTTCAATTTGCCACATTTCTTTTTCCAATCTTCACAGCATCTAATGTAGAAAAAGTAGCGGAACCCTTTGAGTAAATAATTTAATAAACTTTTGGTCTCTTTTTATACGCACATACACACACAGGAATTAAAATGAAGATATATTTATGGGAGTAATTTAAGTTTTCTTATTCATCCTTTTGGCTGACTTGCAGCTGTACTCTCCCATCATGAGACTTTTAAGTGAGAAGTTCCGACAAATTTATAGTCTCTGGGGGCTTCAAGTTAGAAATTTCACGAATGACGAGGTATTTTTTAGCTATTGTAGAAAATGTTTCAGAGTATAACGTAGAAATCTCTATTTAAAAACTGTTTCTGTAATAATAACGTTTATTTTTAATTTTTTGTTGAGATTAAACTAAAATAATTTTTGATTTGTTAGATACTAGTGACATTCAATTTGTGTGACGGGAAGTAGACACAATATTCAAAACGTCCATAATATATGCGTTTTTAAGGTTTCTTTTTGGTCAAGAGGAAAATTGTGCCTTCAACTTCTTTTACCTATTTTTTTAAACTTTGTGAGTAACAAAATTATCGTTTGCATTTACTTCGAGATTCCTGGACAACGCGCAGGGTTACATCCAACTTTTGATTTCCTAAAACGGAATGTAGGTGTCACTCGCCACAAGTTCTTAAGTCCTTCACGCATTTTAAAGAAAATACTAGATAAAAATGATACAAAAATCAAATGATCCACAAAATGAAGTAAAATGTTATAATTGCCAAGAGGTTTTGTTATAAGAGTAAAAATTGTTGATGAATTTAATGTTGGTGTATTGATTTATAATCAAAATTAGTCGATATCAGTTTTTTTTTCAATAAAAATCAATCCTCTTTTTATTTCTGAATACCCATCTTGAAAAATGTAGTTTATAAAATATTGTTGTCGTTTTTCTCAGCACTACCTAGACATAACAATGATCAATTAAAAAAAAAGGTAACCTAATAATGAGGAAAACTTAGCGATTGCATGAACAACAAGCGAACGGTTTTTATAACATGAATATAATAATTTATGAACCCAGTCGGAGTTAATCGCGAAAACCATTATATTCAGGTGTACATAAAAAAAGAAATATATATACTGAAAAGTTGTCTTTTCAGTAGTAGCATATAATACCGAAAAAAACTGTTTTTAAATAAAAATTTTTTAAAAAAAATTTACAACGTAAAAACCGTGCAATTCGTCACCAAAATTTGGTGTCGTCCAAGCTAAGCCGGGCGACGAAACTCTTCATAACTTAAAATAATTAATGTTTTTCACAATATTTATATTTTTCCCTGTTGAAATGTTTATGATTTATCAATTTATGCTTCTTGTTAGAAAACAAATAATGAGATCTTTATGAATGTTTGCATGGTGAGACCTGTAGTTCGGTCGTTCATAATAATCATTTTCTGTATACATGCTACTCTGCTCTGGATAGGTTTTCAACCTTATGATTTTTGACAACTTTTATCCACCAAAGGAAATGAATAAACCTAGAATCTAGACAAGTACTTAGAAATCACGTGAGTTTTAAATTTCATATATGCCCTGAATAACCCAGAAGGATATTTGTTTTGAGCTTTCATGTAAAAATAAAGTTTTATCAGTACAAATTATTGTAAATGAATTTGACAAGTTGAAACGTCATGAAATGCCAAATCATTTTTGCCATAATCGGAGATGGCCAAATTGCAACCCCAATAAATTGTTAAGTTAGAAGGGGTTGTGAATAATGCAAAGTATTAGTTTATATAAAATCAGTTACGCGAAAACCTACGAGAAAACTCTCAATCTAGCACCAATTAAAGCAAGTCAATGGAAATGTCAGTAAAGCAAGATTACATTGAAAATTATGTCATTTATCTTAAAGACGTAACCGATTTGCTTATAAGGCTGAGTGTGCGGAAATTTCAAACGCACCCAGCGCTCAAAGACTTCGCAACTTGTCTCGTCTTCGATCTAATCCTGAGCATTTAAGACCCCATTTGTCGTGTGAAGTTGTTCCTGATTGACGCCTAATTCCGGAGAGGGTGAGAATCACGGTGTCGGCGTCAGCGAGAAGAGCGTTCGCAAGTGGTGGAGGTGATGGTTGAGCCTTTCGAAGATAAGAGCCTAAGTTTTATCACGGATCCTGATGCGGCTCCCTCATTAATAACGCACTTCCACCCGAGACAAGAACTTTGGGTATTGACGTGCACTAAAAACGGCTTGCCCGGCTTTCCCTGCCTTTTCGGTGAATATTCACGTCAAACCACCCCTTCCGCACTGTGAAAATAAAAGGTGATCATAAATCACACACAAAAGCTTACTGGGGATGAGAATATTTAAATTTATGCATTAAAACTTTCTTGTAATAAACGGTCTTAACTTTAAAAAGAGATTTTTGCACGCTTTCCCCCATTACGAGTTTGATTCAATGTCTTCTCTAAAATAGGAAAACTACTGATTTTCTTCATTTTTCTCCTATTCACGTTTGTCTAATGTAACAAAAATTGACATTCTTGAAGGAAGTTAATTTACTTACTATTTCGCCATTGTTGATAAATTATCAGTTTGACAATTAAAAATAATATTCGCCCCTTAATTGCGTTTATTTGCAAAAAGAACAAATCAATAAAAACAAAGTCTTAAAAAAATTTCTTTAATATACGGTCAAGTTGTATAATTTATTGGTGTATCTCGAATATTACATTTTCCCGCTAACGGCTTCAGGGCTAATTGCTTCCTGTGAAACTGAACCCAATTAAAATGAGTTACATAATCAACCGAAACCAATTTCAATTTGGGGAATGATGTAAAGACAGTTATCATGCTAAATTGACCGTGTAAGGTTGATTCAACTTGTCAGTCGGATAACGGCGTATGTATCGGGTAATAACATTTACATATATAGCCTGAGTCTGCTACGGCCCCTTCGGGAGTCGGCGCCGGACTTTCAATTAATGCCGACACGAAATTCAACCTCGAAATAGTCCTTCGCTATGTCAATGTTAGTTTTCTGTAAATAATTAAGGAACCACAATTGAAAATTAATTATTGTGAAAGAATATCACATAAATGAATACCTGGGTGGAACGTTAGTGAATGTGATTCCTCACTACAAGTGACATGTTATTAATCTTTAAGTAAGGTATTGCTTCAGATAAAAAAGTCGTATCACCTTGTTTCGCAAAATGTCTTTTTATGTACATCATTACACAACAGAACGGATTCGTTTTTTTTTCTTCTTCAGCTAGACACGCTGGATAGAAACTACCCTGACGAGAAAACTAGACACCACACGCAAAACAAGGATAGCATTAGGTATATGCTTTAGATTAATTAAGGTTTTTAGTTGAGATAAAAAGTCAGTGTCACGAGCGGGATTCGAACACACGATCTTCGACTAGATACGCCGCTACTCTACCACCTGAGCTATCGTGACTTCGATCCACTCGGGCATCTTCCCATCTTAACCCCACCTTTTGAATTTCCCCTCCTTTTTGACATGTTTGAAATGTCGTGTAATCTATTTGATTCTCGGCGACAAAATTCAAAAGGTGGGGTTGAGATGGGAAGTTAGTGTCCGAGTGGATCGAGCTCTTGATAGCTCAAGTGGTAGAGCAGCGGCGTATCTGGCCGAAGATCGTGGGCTCGAATCCCGCTCGTGACACTGACTTTTTTATCTAAACTAAAAACCTTAATTAATTGAAAGATATTAATTGGTCAAGCGGACCACGAAACTAGTGAATTTTATATGCTTTAGGTTTTTGCAACAAAATAATAAAATATTTCTAAACCTTGAGAAGCCAACATCACGGTTTTAAAATTTATTATTGACACGGTATGATATGAATGATAAAACTATCGAACTACTATTAATGTCATAGTATCATTTAGTGTTATATAATTCCTAAACTGGTGTTTCGAACGTTGAATTGTTGACGGCCTTTTTTTTTTCAGTCCTCAAGGCCGAAGAAACACTCATGAACAAAGCAAAGCTAAACAGCAACAGCAAAGCAAAGTAACATAAATGGCAAAGAACTAATCAGTGTTAGAATTCGTTTCATCAATAAAAATTGTTCACTCTCTGAGGGCAATTGACCGAGACCTTTGCCTTTTTAGTAGTGTATGAATGAGTACTGTGAGGGAAAGTGGAACGAGAGGAAAGTTCTGGATGTTAAGAGCATTCTGCAATGGAGGATTCTATATTTGTTTTTGTTAGCTCAAGTATAGGTTCGGGGCCTATGTATGGTCTTGCAGATCCTCCTCCGGTCAGACTATCTGCTTTCTCATTACCCAAAATTCCCCTGTGCCCTGGTATCCAGATATCATCAGGCAGTTGTTTTTCTCCAGGTTTTGGAGATTTTGGTTGCATACACTGACTAATTTTGATGTGATTCATTTACATGCTAATGCTTAAATGGATGCTTGGCTCCAGTGTAACCTCTTTTAAGATTTTCCAGAGCACAAGCATTGATGGCATGTATTTCTGCTTGAAAGACCGAAGTGTACTTCCCAAACGAGTTTGATGGCTCATGTTTTGGGCATGTATAAAAAACTCTTGGTCCGGTTCCTTCGTTTGTTTTGGAGCTATCTGTATACCATATGATGTATTTCTTGCTTTCCTGCGTGCTTCCTCTCCTTTAAAGGTAGGAAGTTGTACAGAATGTTTTCGAGATCACATAGTCAGTCCCCATAGCTAATAATGGGTGTCTGATTTTGTGGATTAAGGTTGTGTGCCCGTTCCTTTCCAATTTAATTGTTTCTGGAGCCTAAGTGAGCTTTTCCTAGCCTCTCCTTGTATAAATATTTCCAATGGAGGTAGGTTTAATACAGTTCCTAATGCATTTGTAGGGGTAGTACTCATTGCCCCTGTGATACGTAGGTTTGCTAGTCTTTGTATGCTGCCTGTTTGGGTAGCAACTTTTTGTTGAGGTATATCTTATATAGTCTTACCGTCTTATAGTCTTATATAGTCTAACCGCATATTTCAAAGCCTTATGGTTGTTCAAAGGGATTTCTTGGTTCTGTTATGAAAGTTCAGTACTAACAGTTTTGAGCAATGAATTAGAGATCCTCTAACCCCAGGCAAAGCTAACAGAAGATAGCTTCGACTAGAAGAGGAAGAAATCATTGCAATAAAATGAATAAAGGTTATACGCCGGAGGAAAAAGTCAATGTGTTTGCAATTCAATGCTTTTTAATCCTTTCCAATCGTTCTTTTATATTTTTATTGTATGTGCATCTGGGGTCACTCACGTTTCTCTTCAGTACAATTTAATTTGCCGATGCACGACCGCCGACTGAATGTTTCGATTTTAAACAAAAGGAAATAAACGCAGAAAAATTACATTTTTGTTTTCATAAAATAGTTATACCATTTTTAAAATAAAACGTTGCTCTAAAGACTAGAACTGAGTCTAGCGGTTTTGGTGAGTTATGACTAGATTCGGATTGGTGATAACATAATGGTGTCATCAGTGAGAATCAAAAGGGATATCGGCAGAGTAACACTGATCCAATATATTAATACACCTTCTATAAAGAAGAGAAAGCGAATCCAGCTCCACTCTAAAATATCTATCAGCGAAGTAGGACTAGAAAATATATAATTTGATAAGAATAATAATTGTATAACATATAAAAATATTAAATGGTAATATTTAGTGTGTAAATCAATTGATTTAACTATTTTGACATTTGCCGGACATAGATTGAGATCATTTTAAACAAAATATTAAATGTGACATACAAAAGTGAACTTTTGTGTTTTTTAAGGTTATCTAAGACATCTAAGAAACCTAGCACTAACGTAAAAGAAAATAATAAATTATAATCGCTATTATGATGGGATTATCTGTCCGAATGTACACCCTATCTTGAAAAAATTTTATCATGTGTGTTTAGAATTGAGATTTTTCTATGATGGTAATTTTAGTTACGAATCAATTGTAGATTGGTTCAATTGGCCCGTTCACAGTTTGGCTTGCGAGGTAATAAACCAGCAATTCAGTCTAACCGATCATATTGTGCTGCGTATTCACAAAGTGTTGGTCGTTCAGGTAGTTTATACATTCCGCCATTGTCAGTAGTATGTAGCTGACGGACATAAACGGTCAAATAATAGTTAATTCATATTCAAACTTACAACAGAAGATAAGTGGAATATGGTAAAACCTGGTACCTTAACAAAATGAACCGTATAAATCTGTCTGAACATTTATTTGTAGGAATAATCAGCATACATTTCACTTTGAAAAAGACCGTTTCTACAGGCTGTTTAATCTTTTACGGATGGATGTATTGATGAGGCCGATATTGCAAAGAATTATACTTGAGACTTTGTAAAGTTGTAAAAATCTATTATTTTGATGCATTAAATCCAAACGAAGTCAGCAACGTGGTAAATACACTAAGTTATGACGCATTTATGATTATATGGAGGGAATAGAAAAGGGGCTTTTAAGCTTTCCGAAGGTAAAAGCGGAAATTTCCTCTTTGGAAACCCATTAGTATGATTACGGTTTGAAGTACTGGGGTAAAATGTATGTTTGTTCACTGTTGGCCTAGTCGGAAAAGAGCCACTATTGTCGAACAGCTTTCATTTACTGGCTTTTACAGATCGTTCTCATTGATTTTTTTGTCTTCTTTAAAATTCTTATTTATTGGATTTCTCGAAAATAGACAACGCGGTGTTTTTCCCTGTCTCTTTTCGTTCTTCTTTCCTACTGCGAAGTGGGTAAGAGAAAGCAATTTACAGTGGAACAGTTAGCAATGAAGTATTCAAGGGAGCAAATGTAGTGTTTCGAGGGCAAGTATGCCAGTGAGTAAGAGAATATTCATGCGTGTACAGTTGTTAAGCTCCGGGAACAAACATAAACATTTACCTTGTTTCTATGTTTTCCAAACTTTCAGTTTTAAATACCAGCAGGTTGAGCCATATTGTGCTCGAGGAAAATCTCATGTTTTTTAAATAAGCAAAAATTACATCTCGACTTACAAATAATTAAACTGATTGATAACTTTGTGACTTCTTTGATCAACTATATTTCCTTTTTTTATATAAATAAATTTAACAAACGAGTTGCTTAGAATAGAGAAACTACCCACTAGTTAGTGCTTTTTTCCGCGGCTGTAGCCGACCTCAACTATAGTTATCGGATTCATAAGAAATCTGAAAAATAAATTAAATCTTTCATGTAAGGTTTTGGTTGAAATTAAAAAGTTAGTTCCACGAGCGGGATTCGAACCCCACGACCTTCCGCTAGATATGCCGCTGCTCTACCACTTGAGCTGACTTCGATCCACTCGGAAACCAACTACCCATCTCAACCGACAACCTTTTGAATTTTCCCTCCTTTTTGCCATTTTTCAAATGTCGTCTAATCAGGATTTGATTCTCGGCCTTCGAAATTTGAAGTGGCCAACGGGGAGCTGTTAGTGAAGTTATACTTCGTTTTCCTTATTATATCCATTATATTATTAGTCTATTGACCAAATTTCTTCTTTCAATTGAACAATGGCAAAAAGGAAGGAAAATTCGAAAGGTTGTAGGTTGAGATGGGGAGTTGGTGTCCGAGTGGATCGAAGTCACGATAGTTCACGTGGTAGAGCAGCGGCATATTTAGCCGAAAGTCATTAGTTCGAATCCCGCTCGTGGCACTACATTATCATTTCAACCAAAACCTTACATAAAAAGATTAATTAATTGAATGAAGTGATTTGATCAATAGACCACTAAATATAATGTGTTGAACAATAAGTTGGACCGTTTACCAATTAACTGTGAAAATATTTTCTACCTTTTCAATAATTTTTTGTCGTTTGTTCATGTGCATTCTAAGATATGGTAACTTATAAAGTAACTTATCCGCTGTTGAAAGGGACTATTGTTTTAAAATTCAGTGAAATCTATATGGGTGGATTTTTACTTTTTATTTTATTTTTCATTTTTTTTTTTTTAACTCAATCTTTCCAACATGCATCAGATTTCAATTTTCACCGAATGTACTGGATCGGTGGTACTCGAAAGAATAAGTGTATAAGGTTGTGTAGCGTTGGGAAGGTCGTTTGTGTGTGTTGATTGTCAGATGTGTATATATCATATAGTGCGTGTGCTAGTACGCTTCGCTGAGAGCACCAAATGGATACGTAGGAGAAATTGCCTACCATTACTCAGAAAAACCGGTCAGTGTGGTAATAGTATGGTATTGTGGATTGAGGGAAGAATGGACAATTAAAATTATTTTTTAAATTCCAAATTGAAATAATAAAGTAAATGCTATTTGTACTTAATACAATGTGAATAATAAAGTGATATAAATTATAGTAAAGCATTTGAGCATGAAACGAACTAAATTGTTATCAAATTATACAAAAAGAACAACCAAAATCAAAGCTTTCAAATTGTTAAATAGTTTCATTAAATTAATTTGATTTCAATAATGACGGATTACTTTTGTCCGACTCGCCATTTAATTAATGATCTACCCCTTTTCATTAGCCCATGTGTTTATCGTTGAAATAATTATACAATACATCGATCCAAATATGAGTGTATGTTCGTTTAAATTTCCCACTTCAGATAAAAAAACTAATGTTTGTTTCGCAAATATTTCAATGGTTGAATTTGTTTTAAATTGTTGTATATTTTCTGGCAATTTTGTGTTTGTATGTATTACAAAAACAATGTTCCTATGTATTATTTAACAAATTATTTTAGTACACATTTAGTAAATCCAAGAGAACGTAATTGTCATTAAATAACAATTACGATTTAAATATTTTACATTGTGATTGATGTAAACGAAAAATAAAGTAATTTCTGTCTAGCAACGTCCAAATACCATGGGCTACTTGCCTACGAACGGATTCGAACCCAGGTCTACTTCGGTGGCAAATACGAGTCAAACACCCTAACCACTCGGCCACTGGGAGTCCCCATAATGAACACGTAGAAGGCATAATAAAAAAGTCAAAAGTATACAGACTATTACAAAGAATAGACTAATTAGAAAAGAAAAGGATAATAAATATTTACTTTTAATTCTTTCGCAAAATTATTATGTAAAATATGATTTGTTATTTCTCATTCGTTTTTATTTTATGATATTCAATTTATTTGCATGAGGCAGGTGAGATTCTGCTTGTTTTTAAAAAGATAAAAGTTCCTAAGGTATAAAAGTTCGGAACTTCGCTTTGAGAGAGCTTTGCAATGTGGTGAAAGAGGAATTCAGGCAAGAGTTAGATTCTCAGAAAAACCTGTCACAATTCGATGTTCGGTTTATAAAGGATCGGTGAGTAATCTTATGTCGACTATTTATCTTACTGAACCAGTCATTGGGGGTTTGGTCGGAAAAAGCATCGAAGCATGAGGAGGGTCTGCCAGATTAGACCTACTGGAACTGCCAAATCATGTTCTCGAACTATCTACCTCCCATCGACAAGGTGATGGATGCCGTGGTAAATTGATTAATCCCCTAAGTTCTAAAAACTCTTCGGGATTGGACGTTCATCCGATAAATCCCGGCCTAGGATCGGAACCCCTGCTTATCTGAAAAGCCGGAGGACCCTAGCCAAAGCAGGTGACTCGAGCAGGATCGTTTCCGCGTCTTCCTTAACGCTTTCTCCCTTTTCCTCCGGCTCATTAATCTCAAACTTATCGCCTATGATAAATCGACATCACCGCCTCGTTCCGTATAACGAGAAGTGCATTGAATCCCTGCAATATGTTGCATGTGCCCGGCACGAAAACCCATTTTCCATTATCCTCCTGGTGCCTTATTTTGAAAAATGCCTTACATTCGGCAATTTGTATCCGCCATTCTTTTGAATTGGGTCAGGTTTATCTAAATGCATTCTGCCTTCAAAGCGTTTGCGATCTACAGAACTCTTTGTCCAATTTTCACGTATATAAGGGGGATATTGATTTATGTTGACATCTTTTATAACACTTTTGATCATCCGCTAGTTTCGGTACATTTCGTTTTATAGGCAGTTTTATATATTTACACATATTTTGTTTGGTTTGACGATTGTGTGCTTATGATCCCTACGAAAGGAAGATCACGGAAATTCCACCACCTATACGGCCAGTTATTTTAAATTGTGATAAATTCCCTAACCATCCCCAAAATATTATAATTGATAAACACATGTATAGAAAAAGATAAATAATTTCGAATGAAAAAGTGGATGAGAAAGAAAGAAAGAGGATAAAAAAAGAAGTTCTGAAAGAAATGAGGTAACTAAAATGGGAAATAAATTCAATTGGCATGTGTGGAACAATAATATAAATACTCAATTAATTATACACATTTATTTTGAAATGAAAATTTGTGTCACAGGCGGGATTCGAACCCACGCATGGGCGGTCGAATTGACGGTAGCTCAAGTGGTAGAGCAGCGGCGTATTTAGCCGAAAATAGTTCGAATCCCGCTTGGGACACAAATTTTCCATTTCGAAAAAATTATGTATAATTGAGTATTTATATAATTAAGTAGATGCTGCTAAAATATTTAAAAATTTAGTAATAATATAAATAATTTGTTTATAGTTTCACTCACACTGACATACTCCATGATTTTAACAAATTGCAACGATTAATAAAACACACTCACGCGCACTTCTACTTGACATTTCTAAAGAGGCACCAGGCATAATTCGTTCATAATTCTTCTTTAGAATTTCAATTGATCGCGTAAAGTTTGGTGAAGATTTTTGAGTAGGCATTTAGAATGGACCGGGATAAGAAGAACGAGGGTAATGGGTGGGGGCAGTTAATCGTTTAATTAAGGGAAGAAAGTTACGCCCAACAGGGAGAGATCTTAATCAAAAGATAATTTCTTGTGAAGGAGCAAAGTAAAACCCGAGGAAGGACGGAGGAAGAAATTCTTTGTTGATTTTCCGAGGAAAAGATTGACCGCTGGCTTGCGCTAAGATTCATAAGTCGGCGAATTCATCCTTCCTTTGCCCTATCCTTTTATCAGCTCACTCTATCTCCCCCTCTTTCCTCTCATTCCTCACCCCGTGAAAAGTAATTAGTTGTAAAGCATTTCAATTTAATCTCAAGCACAAAACGTTCTGTGTACCGAGGGCCCTCTCAAACTTAGAAACTTATAATGGGCTTCTGACGTTCTTTGACGACAAGCGATATTTAGAATTTACTAGTCTTGTTTGCAATCAGATATATTCTCCAATATTTAATAGTGGAAAATCATACTAAGAAAATTATTAACGAAGTTTATATTAGGTTATTAAACGTGTATTATCAAAGCTAAGAAATCAGCATACTTATCACAGTTGAACGTTCATTAACTATGAAGTTTAGTTTTTAACACTTTAAAGTCTTAATAAAGTTACAAACAAATTAATTGAATCAGCTACTATAATGCAATGTGCAAAATCCTTCAATTTTACATTTATAAATTTTACACCAATAGGTGTAAACAGGTCTGTGGCCGCAACGTTAAGGCATACACTCGGCCCTCATAACTGTAGGGTGTAAGGTCCAGGGATCGAAAGCAGTTCCGCTGGATTCCAACCCGACTTACTCATAAATGGGCTTTAAAAACACCGTACACTGAGGGTTGATATGACCTCTAATGTTAATTTTAAAAAATGCATAAGAGTAACGACTTTTAATTTTTTTTTAAATTTACCTCTACATACCCACGGAGTTAAATTTACTTACGTGCAGTAAATAGGAAAAAAATCACTTTTGAAAATGATTTTCTTGAACAAACTCTACGAATTTATTGAAAAATTTAATAATAAAATTCTGAAGCTGAATAATTGCTACATCTCACACTTTTATTTAAATAAAACTATTTATAACAAAGTTTTTAAATGTAACGAAAGGAGTTGGAGTAATGTACCATACTCAAAGTTGTAGTGTTAATCTTTAAAACATAAACTTTCCACAACTTCTTCAAAATACTAAAAATGCAAAGTTTAAAATTAACATCCTGCAATAGTTTTAACATAGAAATAATATATGATAGATGTCAGAATAGCATGATATTAAATTAAAAATTCCCATATCCAAAGGATATATTCTGTTTAAAAAAATTAAAATCCAGTCTTAAAAAAATATTTATGATTTACAATTTATGCAAATGCTCTTCATAAACTTTTATATACATTTTTCAATCAATTTTTGGAAAATATTTAGTCTGTTTTATCATTTTTTAAACAATTTATAAATTTGTTGCAAGTTTTTTAAGATTTCAATATAATTAAGAAATTCAAGTTTTGTTTAATGAGAAAATAGTTATATAAAAAAATATTTGAAAAAACAAAAAAATGTTCTATAAAGTAAATCATTTTTAAAAACACCTTCAATGGTCAGATTAAAAAAAAAAAACACCATTAGAGTAAGAGAAACCTGAACATCATAAAGAAATAAATCGTCTTTTAATGTAAATAACGAAACAAATTATATGTTCAACTGATTCATACCGAACATCCTACCTTTACAAAAACAGCAATAAAAATAACCATTTTTTGGCGATAGCTTTTACATTACGCGTAAAGGGTGCTAGATGTGTTGAATCTTGCCCAACGTCGTTGAAGGGTACAATTCTCTGGCTCCATATAGAAAGCGTTCGGGAATTTCACCCGACATGAGAATATTAAATAATAATATCAACCCACTACAATTTAAATATAGAAGAGAGAGGTCAAAAAGGGATATGAGAATCGTGCTTTTATTGTGGAGAATTATTATTACAATGCTGACAATTTTGAGTCCCTTGCAGTTGGTGAGAGGGAATTATTGTATTATTGCCTTGAATGTGTAGTGTGAATAGAAGGTAAATAAGAAATAATATATTTACGAGTGGGTCTGTGAAGTGTGAAATATGATTGTGATGAGGGCTGAAATGACTTAGCTGTTGATAGCCCCGGAGTCCAACCTGCAGGGCTGGAAGGATAAGACCGAGGACTGACCCCATACTGTCAACCCCATGGATGCAGGGGATTCTGCAGGCCTGAAATTGCCGGTGGATTGCAAGAAGCAATAGATCCAACTTTATATACACTTGCAGTATGTCATGTATGTGCATATTTGAGCTTATAAAAATCAATAATTAGTAATAAGGAAGTTTTGGGAATAAGTGTACGATTAAAAGTATAAAGAAAGTACGAGAAATAGAAATAATCTTGATTGCTATTTCCGGCTTCAAGTACGTACATTGAACGAAAAATACAAAATTGTTTACACTTTGCGGCTGGAGTTTGGAAAACAAAGCAAAATTCAATTACATCAATTTAGGTTAGACTGTTCTAAGGATGGGTGAGAAGCGAGAACGTCAAACGCAGAAATCCAAACTAATTACTCAAAGTCTTAGCTCTAATTATGCTTTCGTCCGGGCCCTCTCGGAATATGTAAGGCATATTCATTTAAAGTTAGTGTTTAAAGTTCTCTGGTTCGCGGTCTAAAGCCTGTTTCCCTCGTCCCAACTTGCCAGTCCAGAGTTGAGGAAGCTCCGACAAACTTCTTACAAATATTGATATTAATGGTTGTTATTTACACCTCTGGTAACTCTTTGTTTCAACTTGCTTCCTCAGGTTTGTTGAGTATCTTTGTTCGCTCTGTGCTTACCTACCTATATACAGTAATTAAACGATTTAAAACGATTTGAAACCTGCAAAAAAAATATGTTTGTAAATCTGCGAATAAATTATGTTAAATGGAAAATTTGGAAATGTCATGATTTAGAAAAATTTCTATTTTTTTGCACACTGTGTTGTGTTTAGCTAAAAGCTTGCAACAATGTACACAACAAGCACGTTTACGCAACAGTTTACTCCATTTTGCGATTCTGATTAAAATTATGATAGAAAATTAGGAAACACAATCAGTTATTTGAGTATTATCAGAAGTTAGTTTCTTTTTTTTCCAAGGTTCGCAACAGCAGAGGTTATATCAACCTTCGGGGTGCCGGTGTTTTTCAAAAAAGCCCATTTGTAAGTATGTCGGGCTCGAATGCAGGGCCGCTGGATTCAAACCCGGGGCCTTTACCTTACAGTGATGAGCACCGTGTCAACGCCTAAACCGTTGCGGCCACTGACGCCCCCTGAGGGCCGTATTGTTTTTATTTTGGCAAGAGATAACGCCGGCAGCTTCGGCCTTTGCACGCGGGCAAGTCAATCGCTCGCTTGCTTGGGTCAGCACAAAACTGTCCTACACAATCGATTATCGAATCGATTTGGATCGATATTCAACATCGATTTCGTCATCGTCACCGTGTCGTCACATCACCGACTTCACGGACCACTATGTCACTGTACTGTCATCCAGGCACGTTCTGTCGGCGTCTAACCCAGCAGCAACCTCCAGCTAAACACCTCTTATTTTGATTGTTTGGAAAAGCGAGTCGTCATCCAGCCACGTACCTTTTTCATTTCGTCTTTTTATTTTATTTTAATTGTTTTGTAAAACCCTAGCCAGGAAGGTTCATTAGGAATTTCGTATATAATTGGGGAAATTTCATTTAATTTTTTCATTGTGTAAATAAATTGTAAATATTTAAATTTGCTCTTACGTATCATTTCCCCTTTTTTCTTAATAACCTACTAACTATATATAAAGTATTTGCCACCTATTAAAAACAAAATTTAATTGTATGCCCTTTGAAACGGGTACGGAGGTTTGCGGGTCAATTAAGACCCGCCTCTCTCACCAACATTTGGTCCTCCACAAGCCGAATTTGTCTGACAAAAATATTATACGTAAATTTTTTTTCTTTACTTGTTTGTTTTTAAATATTCATTTCTAAAATCCAGTTAAATTTTTTGAAATAATTGATAATTAAAAAAAAATTTTTTGATCTAATTGTTAATAATAGTTATTCAGATATCGTGAGATGCGGTCGGGTGTGATGTAGGTTTCAGAAAAACATTTTCTTTATCGTGCCAACGTTTCGATCTTTTATTGAGATCATCTTCAGGGCCTGGGATTTACAAACAATGTTTACATTTAGTGAGATTTTGCTGTTTTATGTTTATATATGTTTGGTTTTGAAATGAATGATTTGAATATATAAACATAAAACAGCAAAATCTCACTGGCATTGTCAACACGACACGCAAGGATGGCACAATTACACAGAAGACAAACACTTTGAGTGAGTAGAAATAGTTTGTTTGAATATAAAATATATTTTGCATTGTATAAATTCACTTTTCCACATCCTAAATGTAATTGTTAAATGTAAACATTGTTTGTAAATCCCAGGCCCTGAAGATGATCTCAATAAAAGATCGAAACGTTGGCACGATAAAGAAAATGTTTTTCTGAAACCTACATCACACCCGACCGCATCTCACGATATCTGAATAACTATCGATTAACGGTCACTAATCTCTACTCATTGATAATAATGGTGGCCGCAACGGTTTAGGCGTTCATACGGCGCTCATCAATGTAAGGTAAAGGTCCCGGTTTCGAATTCAGCGGCCCTGCATTCGAACCCGACATACTTACAAATTGGTTTTTTTTTCAGAAACACTGGCACCCCGAGGGTTGATATAACCTCTGCTGTTGCGAACCCTCGTAAAAAATAATAATAATAAAATTTGTATAATTTGTATAAATTAATAATACTTTGGATAAATTGTATTTGTATAAACTCTACTGTTGCCACTTCTATTTAAGGAAAAAGATGTCTTCTAAAGAAGAAATTGCTCAGGTAGACTCGGAGTGGTACAGGATCTCTCCCATGACATTTGTGAGACTGCCAGACCTCGCTTCTGGAACGTTTCTTTGGTCGTATAGCTCGTGTAACCTCAGCATTTAAGAGGTTTTTGAACTATTGCAATAAAGCCCTAAAATCCCATCAATTGTTAAAATTAAGTACATGGAAATTTAAAAATTGAAAGGTGAGACAAGGTTCAAATATTATGATGTATTCAAATATTCCTTCAAGCCTCCTTCCTTGACTGCGACTTCATATAATTCGGTTGAAACTTCAAATTATCATTTCCAAACCACTTCCAATGCAGCCTCAACACTTTCTACCATCCAGTTACCCCTCTTAAATGGCGACATAGATTTATGGCCAACCTTTAAAATACGTTCAAGTAACTTATCAATGGTAATCCTGAATTAGGCCAAACCCGAAATTTCAAATATTTGAAAACTTCTTTGTCAGGCCCCGCTGCGCAGGCTATTACCTTCAGATTATAACGAGGCCTGGGAAATTCTTATTAAACAGTTCGAAAATAAACGTTTACTGGCGAATAGTTGTTTGAGTAAAATTTTTAAAGAAAATAGTAGAAATCAGTGAAAAAACAATCTTGGAAGGAAAATTAGAATGCACACATCCCTATATGTAGGTGGTATGAAAAACTAATTAACTCTTTTTTTTTACTATTGAAATACAATAATATTGTAGATTTTCAATTTTTCAATTTTCAATTAATTTTCATTTGCTATTTTCAAAAGTAAAAAAAAAAAACAACAAGTAATTTCGTGACTTTTGTCACAGGTTTCATTTTCGAATAGTTCAATCATCTCAAGTTTGCTAGGATTTCGTATCAAATCAGAAATCCCCTATATTTTCTAAAAAGAGGTGCAGCAATATGGAAGTTCTCGGAGATATCTTGAATGGCAAAGAGTGACGATATATAACAGTTCGCATATGGCAGTTATGAAGGCCGAGCTTTTGAAAGGTTTGAGTGGCAAAGCGCCTTCGACGAGTCTTTTGTGGGGCTTACGACATGAGAATCGAATATGAATGGAAATGCTCGGGGACCAACATGACTTCTCCATCAGGGCTAGCCCTCATCTGTACGCGTTCACAGGGATTTGGCGAGACCGGGCGGACAATCAATATTTCTCACTCGACGCTTGTTCTGCCAATAGAACACCTCCGACCTTGTACCGGCGTTGTACCCAATCTGTAAACAAGTTTGACCTGACCCTCGTTATAATCAAATTGTTGACGGCTGAACCCGTTTGGGATAAATGCTAATGGTGAAAGTACTTTCCCATACATAATTTTAATATAACAAACGTTATTTTTAACGAACCATTTATATTTTCCATATAATGTACTGATTTTTGACAAATAAGAATGTATCTAAATTTTCAATAAAAAATGATAATAAGAAACAAAACTAATTTATTAAATTTTTAATAAAAATTGTATTAATTAATTAACTAATTAAAATTTTTAAATCAAACGTATATTTGAATAAAATTCCAAATTATGTAAAACAAAGTTATTTTTCATATTTTTGGCACAAGTATTGCTTTTGATTTAAAATTTCTTCTATACTTTTTGTCATACTCATAAAACTTTTTTCTAGAAAATCGAGCTGTCCCACTTCTCAAATATTTTAGCATTTGAAGGATAAAGTGTTATCTTGTGACCGAACCTTACTTTTGACATTGTCCTGTTCATTATCGATCTGGTTTAGGTCCGGACGCCTAGGTGGCCAATCATGGGTTTGGATACTTGTGGCCAGGTACTTACAAAAATCTATTGCAACCAAGCATTATAATTCATGGGCTAAAAATGCATAAAACACGTGTACAATCATCTACAGATATTTTAAGGCATAAAAAGCTTGGTACCAATGCGGTTATATCATAAATATCATGGACAAAGTGGACCACCATTTTATAAAGATGGCTACAAAAGCTTTTGTCAAAATGAAATTAAACGAAAACTTTGTCAGTTGCTTGCAAATAAAAATAGCAATAAAATATATTAAAGATAAGATAACAAATACATCTTAGACGAAAAGCGTGATGATGCTAGCTTCTGCAATCTTAATAATTTGCGATACTTTAATTTTATCTCAAGATTCCGTGGCCATAAGAGCTCCTTATACACGTATTCAAGACAAGTTTTATTAACATAAGATTGAGACAACTGATCATGAGAGCTCCTCCTCTTCTGCTCAATAAAGTATTGAAAATTTAACATTTGAGACGAGAGTCTTGATATCCTGAGGTCTGATAACTTTAGATCGATCATCAGCTCATAACTCGTGGTATTCCAGTTGTTGATATTCCCGATATCTTGTGATTTTCTCACTTTCCTGGTCATAAGCGTTCCTTATAACAGGTTCCTGATCAGGTGAGCTTAAAAGTAAAAAGTAGTACTCTGATTATGATAGTTCCTACACTCCTGATATCATAAGTTTATATAATATTAGATAGACACTCAAGAGACTTCTCACTGAGAAAAAGCTGAATCCCCTGAGATAAGACCATGATCACGAGATACTACTGATAACGTAGGATACGCTAACGTTTTCCCGACAATCCTGGTCTTAAGCGCTCTTGAGACGAGACTCCTGGTCATGAAAGTTTCGAAAACATCTGATTGTGAGACGAGATAAAAGAGTTACAATACTCTAATCAACTGCTTTCAAGGTTAAGGTGCCAGGTTGATCTAAAATGGAGTATAGATTGGAGCAGGAGTTAAAGGTCCAAGGTAAAACAAAAATTTTGCAAAACAAATAGCTTACTTAAAAAATAAGCTTAAAAAGTGCATATTTTCAGAATAAAATTTTAATTCCTAGAAAAACCTAATCCCACTATTCTGCAGTGAGCACTAGCCGGGTAGCTGAAGGCGACAACCCTCACTCGCTTTCAAGCACAATCTCAAGTTGGCATGCCCTAAAGCAGGTAAGTAATTTAAAAAAAATTAAATTCTTAATAGACTTTTTTTATGCCCTAAACTTCAACATATTTATAATTATTTATATTTTCAATTAATTATTCTTTCCATGTAAGGTCTTGGTTGAGGTATAAAAGTCAGTGTCACGAGCGGATTCGAACACACGACCTTCGCCCAAACACGCCGCTACACTACCACCCGAGCGATCGTGACTTCGATCCTCTCGGACACATTCTCCATCTCAACCTACAATCGTTCGAACCTTGCCTCTTTTTGCCATTCTCAAATGTCGTGTAATCGGATTGGATTTTTAGCAAACTATAAAGTGGTCACGGGGAGCTGTTTAGTGAAGTGATACTTCTATTACTTATTAAATATCAATCCATTTATGTTTTAGTGGTCAATTGACCAAGTTACTCTTTGAATTAATTTAGAAATAATAATTTTTCTTAACCACAATGCAAAGCAATAAAGGGGAAATATAATATATTTCTGGTATTTATTTCCTATCGTGAATCATTGGTTTTATTTTATTTTTATTTTATTTTTTTGGTAAACTTTTCTTTGATTTACTATTCATTGAAGTCGTTCAAATAATCAGTTCCACTAACAGAGTTATAATAAGCAAAAGAGGCATATTAAGTGCAGTATAACTGATTCTCTATTATACAATAATATACATAATTCATTTACGTTTTAAGTGGTCAATTGACTAACTTACATCTTTCAATTAATTATTATTTCTAAGTAAGGTCTTGGTTGAGATAAAAATCCCGCCCGTGACACTGACTTTTTTATCTCAGCCAAGACCGTACATGGAAAGAATACTTAATTGAAAGATGTAACTTGGTCAATTGACCACTATAAACGTAAATTAATTATTTATATTATTGTATAGTAGAGAATCAGTTACACTGCACTTAATATGCCTCTTTTATCTATTATAATTCTATTCGTGGAACTGATTATTTAAACGACATTAAAGAATAGAAAATCATCGAACAGATTACAGAAAAAATAAAAGTAAAATAAAACCAATGATTCATGATAGGAAATAAATACCAGAAATATATTATATTTCCCTTTATTGCTTTGCTTTGTGGTTATGAAAAATTATTATTTCCAAAGTTTAAGTGCAACATTATTGAATATTATATGACTTATTTTATTATAAAAATGCAAAACATAAATATTGCAGTTTTTATTCACTATTATTATTGTAAATTATTTTAAAACAAGATTACCTAAACTTTATTTGTAAAATACATCAGAAAATTATAACAATATACTTTTCTTTTTGTTTTGTATTAATTAAATCTTTAATTTTTCTATCAATAAAAATATTTACTAAAAATTTGTTTTTTTTTTAACAATTTGAAGATATTTCGCTTTTCTTCAACTTATTTTGAAAATTGTTAAGAAAGGTTTCCGTTCATTTTCCTCGTAGTAGGGTATTTAGAAGAGAGAATTGAGCTGAGTAAGTATCTCCAAGTCCAAACTTTTCAGCAATAGAGAAATGGAAGTCTCCGCTATGGTTGAACTGTGAAACCCCTTCAGTTTCAACTTTTAATTAAACGCTTGCCAACTTTGAGACGGGCTAAAAATCTGCGGTCGTTGATGATCTGTTGCAAAACAACTCCATTATTGCACCATCGTCGAAAATGCAATTTCTAAATAAAGATGGAAAATATGTTCACGTGGGCTGCTTTTTGAGGATGGCCCGTGTTTTTTATTAGCCGGATCTAACGCGCCGTTCTAGTAAGGGTCGAATGCACAGCCTTTCATATTTTCGGTTGGATGGGGAAAACTCTCCGGGAATTTTTTAATCAAAATAGATATTTGCAAAGATGTGAGGCTCACAGGTCGCCATGGTAACCAAGTTTGACGAGCTGCACTTCAGGCCCAAACACGATACTTTTTCTGTGACTTTATGGCCAGACACACCTACCATTTTATCTTGATTGTCTTATTTACTTTCTTACATCAACAGAAGAAAACATCTTCATATACCCTTCTGCTCTCAACTTCCAACATACCTGAAAAATAAAACAAAATCATAAGAACAATAGAATTATATTATCTTTTTATGCAATTTGAAAATAGCAGAAAGTATTAAAAATCCATGGAAAATTTGCCTATTGAACAGCAATTCCATTCCAATGCTTATTTTAATTTGAAACAATCAAACGCAGATAAAAGCAGCTACTTTGAGTTCAATTCGTTAAAGGAACATTTTCGTAGTGTTATATAAATTTAGTAATTAAATTGACTTAACGTATTAATTTGAATTTCAACCATTGGCCAACAATCAGAATATATTTACAATAATATTTGTTTGAACCCTGTGCATAAATTATACACATCACAAAAGGTATAAAATCCCAGACAATACACTAACACTATTGCTGGTACTGCAGTTGGAGGACGCGAATTATGTGAAGTCAGTGCCGTCACTAATTTTTCTATTGTGTTAAGGCAACGAAGAGGACTTTTAGGATGGGAAGTAGTGAAGAAGGTTAGGTTGGGTCGAATGATTGGAGTGAAACGAAACCAAGAACGGATCACTTCTGTGATGAAGGGAAAGTTCGATCATTGCGGATAGTGAGGTTGTACACATAGTAAGAAGTTTGGATAATTCTTCTGAGGACTTTTGATTGGAATGGTTGGATTCGTTGGATATTACATGGTTTGCTAGTACCCATCAGGTCTGCTCCGTATGTCCAAGTAGGTCGAACTAATAATGGTCCGAATTAAAACATTATGTTAAAAAATTTATCAACAATTTTTAAACAATTTTGCCGTAATTACTGGGCCCAATGAAAATGAAAACAAACAGAAAACTGAATAACACTCCTTCTTCTCACTTTCTCTAGATTTTTCTGTATCACTATTGTTTCTCTACTTCTAAGGTTGTTTTCCTTTGTTAGTTTCTTTCGCTCATTCTCTCTCTCTCTCTCTCTCTCTCTCCTCTCTCTCTTCGAGTCTATTTGTTGGCAGAAGGAAAAGTAAGGTCGTTGTGGATAGTGTAGTTAGAGATGCAGTAAGTAGCATGGTTTAAGGACTTTTGATTAAAATGATTGGATACGTGGATACCGGATGGCTTAGTAGAGCCCCATTGTTCTGCTCTGTTTATCCAAAGTGGTCTAAGTAATATCTTTTTTAGAGTTAGGAGGCAGTTGACGGTCCAAACAAAAGTCAGGTCTAAAAGTCTTCGTCTTCTGGTAAGATTACCTGTTAACAATACCGTTAAATTATACAGAGGTATTACATATGTGAAGAGCATCACCAACAAGCTCTCTGCCATGGTCAGAAATAGAACTGCAAACTGTGATATACCGACTGTGATAGCCTTAAAATATAAGAACAATTTAGGAAATATAATTTTTTCAAAATTGAAATCAAAAGTGCCAACACAACTGTGTAGCAATGTTGTGTATATTTTGAAAAGTTTAGAATTTAATTAGTTGTAACGAATGTAGTGCTGTGTATTATGGTCAAACTAAACAATTATTGAAAAATAGATGTAGACAACACGCCTACGACGTTAGAGATTAAATAAACAAGGGACTGCCCTTTCCCAACACAGTCAAAAATATAATCACACGTTTGATTTTAACAATGTTTCTATTATGGATAAAGAAAAATTTTTAGATTAAAGAGATGCTATACATTCATAAAGATGGTATTTCGTGTAACCTTAGAACAGATATTTCAAACCTAAGTGTAATTTATAGTTCTATCCTTAACCGATAGCTTTAATAGTATAATATGTACCTGAATGTTTATATGTGATAATTAATTTATTTTAGAATTGTTTCAAATTAATTTATAGTTTCTTTTAATTGTATAATTTGTGATATTTGAAACCAAAATGTTAGGGAATTTTTTATAGATTGAAGATTGAGCCAGTTGGCATTACTGTCGCGTTAGGAATATTTATTACCTTCGTTTATCGAAGGTGGGCTCTACCGGCTATCCGTTATCTACACACATGTACCTGTTCATATAATATAACGATTTTTTTCGAGTTAGTAATTAAGGAAAATTTAAAAATTGTATAATTGTAAATTTACTTATGTTAATTTGTTAATACAGAGTCCTGATGAAGGCGATATATTCTGCCGAAAGCTCGACAAGAAAATAAATATTGTTTCTGTCTTCCTGGCCTCATCCCCAATCTACCTTTAGGAAAGTGTACTATGGAAGACAAGAATATTTTAAAAAGTAATTGTACTTACACTTGTGGCACTAGTTTTGATAAACTCATGGTCCAGGATAAGGTAATAAAGGGTAGCGTTTATGTCCATGAAGCATACCTAGGTGCTAGACTCTACCAAAAATATTTGTTCTAAATTATTTTCTATTGTTGAAAAATAATTGATTAATAAAATATTGCTCGGGCACTGGTTTATTACCTAAATATACATTACAAGTTATTTGGTCAACATTTAATTATGTTTTCCGTAAATATTATTATGAGGAAATTTGGTCAAATAAATAGTAAATTGTTTTCGTAGATGAAATAATTTTTGAAATCTTATCCGGCCAAGTGGAGTGCCGGCATAAGTCAATTTATTACATTTCTTTTGAACTCATATGTCTCAAATAAAAACAAATGCCCGGAACATTTAGCAAAACCCGGAAATGTTGTATTGGCTTCGACAACAATTTATTTGATGGAATCTTGAGCCGTTGCTTCGTTTGAGGGGGGGGGCGGTGAATTATCGTGAGTACCTGCTCTGGAAGCATTATAAGATTTATTATGAGACCGTTGGTTATAAAACGCTGGGATATATGATATACCGAGAATTACGGGGGCAAAAGGACTAGGAAAGAAGTTATAATAAAGTCCATTTGGAACCGTGTGCTGGAATATTGGATAGAAAAACGTGCTTTTCAAATTCGGTACAGCACACAAAATATGAATTTTACATAAAACAGAGGACTTAATCTCGATAAGAATCGAAGACAATTCAATGCCAACGTGATATTTATAAGACCTGTATTCATACTTTTAAAAAACACCACCATAAATATTACTTATTATGAGTAAAACCCGAACATATCTATTTATTATCTATTTCCCAGGCAATAAGTAATTTGAAATGATTAACAAATGCATCCCATAAATATTTAAGTTGATTGACATTGATTATTCTACTGTGTTTTTTCGATTTAGGTAAGGAGTTTGGAGATTTAAAAATAGTAAAAATCCTAGTATTGAGCCTTTAGGCTTCTTTTTATGAGATACATCGTTGCTTTTAGATAGCCATAAATGGTCAAAATTGGGAGCTAACGAATGATCAATTTTATATTTCTGTAATTCTTTTTTTACAAAAACAAACTAAAACATCGTGCTTACCGAGAATATATCAACTCGGGAAGAGTACTTTGAGAAATACCAACTCTAGGATCAAGGATTGGGACAGACTACGAATAAGCTTTTTATTCTAAAATATGTAAATAGTTGTATTTAGATCAATAAAACATGAACATATTTCATTTGGTTTAGAAAAACAGCACAAGGTTTATATTTCTGGACTTATATTTTCATACAACAAAATAAAACAATATGGTTATCGAGATTATTTAAATTTAGAAAGGGCTCAGCAGAAAAAATATAATTCTGCAGAACCATAGATTGAGCCAATTGGGAAAGACTATGATTTAGCAATCAACGAGAAATATTGTTCATTTACTTTTTACAAAAGTACAATCATTTTTTTTTTTTTTTTTGTATTTCTATATTTATCGTTCCACAAAAACGCTAAAACACCGTGGTTATCAAAAATATTTTAATTCGGATAGAGCAGTTCCGGAAAAAGTAGTATATGACTTTGATCAAGCCTTGGGAATGACTATGATTTAAGATCATTTTATGAAATCGAATGTTGCATTTAAAGAGCAATAAATGATTCATTTATAAAATATGAATTTTTTATTTCTGTATTAATTTTTTATTTTTTTTATTTTTTAAACATCGTAATTATCAAGGATATTGTAAATTCAGAACGCCAAAAACTTGCAATTTCAGCTTCTCTTTCTATTATATACTATTCGTAGGTGATTTCGTTTAAAAAATGCACCTATGTTGTATTTCTACAAAACACCATAAAAGCTCATGGGCATCGAGAGTATTTCATTTCGAAGAGGTTACTTCAGGAAAAAAATTCTATACGACCGTGAATCGAGCTTTGGAAGAGATTTTTATGTGATATATGTATGTTATTGATATCAAATTTGATTAGCGATATTAGCGTAGCTGCGACGGAGTTTACATGTATTTTCTGTAATTGATGCGGTGTTTATCTCTGTTGATGTATACCATTTCTAAAAATTTACGTTTATGTGCATTTTGTTCTGTGTGTAATATTTTTGGATTGTTGAAGGCAAAATTGTGTTGATGTTCAAAGTTGTGGGTAGCCAGTAATGTAGGATTTCGTTTGGGTTTTTGCAATCATAGATATGTTGCTTTACTCTCTTATCCAGATATTGGGATGTCATTCCGATTTAATTTGCTGGACAATTTAAACAATTGATTTTGTAAATTACATAAGACTTTTTTTTTTTTTTTTTTTTTTTTTGGCGTTATGAACTATGCATATTAGCCATGTGACAAATTCGTATATGTGTGTTCAAATTTGGGGGGTTATTGGGAAAAAAGGGCCAGGGGCAACGGTGGGAATCGAACCCACGACCGCGGCGTGAGAGTCTCTCATGCTAACCACTCGGCTACCGCGGTCCCCTTAAGACTTAGTTATTAATGGTGTGTGATCTTTAATTTGGGAAAAAGTGTGTGAATTGTTTTATTGTTTTTGAAAGCTATTTTAAAGTTTAAAGTCTAAACACCAAACATTGTTTAAAAATATTCAAAAAGCTCGTAGGCATTTATAGTGTTTGAAGGCTATTTTAAAGTTAGAGAAAGAAAGAAGAGAGAAATGTGTTTAATTTAGGTGATAGGCCGTGAATGAATGACATGGATATGTATCATTGTCTGTATTTGATTTAGTATTATTAATGATTATTAAGAAATCGTGAGATGCGTCTGGTGTGATGTAGGTTTTAGAAAAACATATTCTTTTTCGTGCCATTAATAGTAGTAGATGGTGAACGCCCATTTTGAACACTAACACAATTTCGACTTCACAATCCAAAAATATTACACACAGAAAAAAAAACATAGACGTAACTTTTTAGAATTGGTTTACATCAACAGAGTTAAAAATAGCATCAATTACTGAACAGACACATGTAAACTCAGTCGCAGCTACGCTAATATCATTAATTAAATTTAATATCAATAACATATATAACCTGTAATACAACATATAAAACAATCATTACGTTCCACCCATCAAACTTTTCTACATAATCTAATCCTTCCACAATTTGTCTTTCCTTTCCCTAATTATCACCGTCTATATAATCCTGAAAGGATAATCAGGCTGAACCAATACCTATTTTTTCCCATTGTCGGCTCCTTTCACCTCAAAAAACTCTTGTTACAAAAAATGGATTTCTATCTCTACTTCCTTCCCCGCCCCTTCAAAATCCAACATATATAAACATGAAACATCAATTTTTTTGCTGCCACTCTCAACACGACACACAAGAATGACACATCTACACGGAAAACAAACACTTCGAGTGAGTAGAAATACTTTGATTGAATCTCAAATTTCTAGCATTACATAAATTCATTTTTTTCACATCCTACATGTATTTGTATAAATTAAACCATGTTTATAAATCCCAGGCCCTGAAGATGACCTCAATAAAGATCGAAACGTTGGCACGATAAAGAAAATGTTTTTCTAAACCTGCGTCACACCAGACCGCATCTCATGATCTCCAAATAATCATTAATTAACGGTCACTAAACATCACACATTAGATTTACACTTCTTGTTTTAACGATCATATATCGGAGATTTTTTAACATATATAATATATGTATTCATCCATTTGCAATTTCCACCTAACACATACAATTTTTTTTCAATTCGGGAAGGGCAAGAAAAAAATTGTATAGGACTTTGGATCGAGCCATGGGAAAGAATTGATTTAGGCTTCTGTTTTTTCATCATGATACTTGAGAACATTTAAGTTTAAAAAAGGCACGTTGAAAATCAAAAAAAGAACCAAGGATCTAGGAAGAAATCATGATGAACGATCCCACTTTTGCTTGGATGGGAACAACGTTTTAAGTAACATGATACAAATATTAAGTTTCGGGACAACTAAAATCAGAGTTTTAGTATAATTTATTTTCATTGAATAAACTCGAACCACGTACCCCACCCTTCACCACATAATAAAATGTTCTTGACTTCATAAAATCATACAACACCGAGGATGATGAGTCGTCAAACCGCGACTGATAGACCTACCAAGGAATTAGGGAAACTGAAATGATCGGTTATGATCAAATTTCAGGTTCATCACTCTGTAGATAACATAAAAACTTAATATGTTATTATTTTGTCGTAATTATAATATATATTTATAATTAATGATTTTTACTGATTGAAAAAATTGGAAAATAATTAGAAAAATTAAAAATTAAGAGAGGCCCTCTTAAGACAAGATATACAACAAAAGTTGACGCTTGATTTGATATTTTTAACGAAAAATATAATGCCAGTCTTTATTGTTTTTTTATTAGATTTCTAACATGTTTTGAAATGCAACAAGGGTAACTGGTACATCAAAGTTGGCCGGAGGCTCAACCGTTTTTACGTTACAGTCGGAATTATTTAATAAAAAACGAGCCCAGGAGGGAATGTCACTCTCCATCGAAAAGGGAAAAAAGCTGCAAGAATTTCTTCGCTTCTTTATGATCCGGTCTCGGAGGGGATGAGCCTCGGGGAAACCTAATACGAGGGTGGTGCAAGCTGGTGCATCAGCCGCATTTCCTGGGCCACCTCACGTACGTCTTATCGGTCCTTGTCCCCTCGGGCTAAGGCTTTTCGCCTCTCCGACCCCTTTTACTCGACACCCGACTCTTCCCATTCGATCCCTTGCCATGGCTAGTTAAAGGGCACTGGGGAATTTTAATGCTCTTGTTCGAATCCCGCTGAACCTCTCTGCCAGGAGGATGGGAGTTCCGAAACGACAGATGTTTCAGCATAAAGAGAAGTACGGAACGCTTGTTGGGGTGTATCATCTTTTAAGCCCAGTATGTCCATTAAAATATAATGCTTTAATGAGTTATGACAGGGCACAATTTACATTCCCTAAGGAAAACAATATATATATATCAATTTTTATTATACAAAAGATTCAAATCCTGCTAAACTGGAACTGATAATGTTCAGCAGGAGAAGGCAATTTTAAAAACCCAAAATGTCAGGGTATAGAATTGAAATTAAAGGATTCAATCCAATTCCTAGGGATAACGCTAGATAGGAAATTTTATTGGAAAGGCCACATCAAAAATATACATAGGAAAGGCACTATATCCATGGTGCAGGGTAGGAGAATCGTTGGTAGAACATGGGGTATTAAATCATGGGTGGCCAAATGGATATACACCGCGATCATACTACCAAGATTTCTATTTGCAGCCCTAGTTTGGTGGAATGGGCTAGAAAACAAAGGGGCTATTAACAAGCTAAGGTCATTCCAAAGACTAGGTTGTATGATGATGACGGGAGCATTTCCCACTACACCTACCCTAGCTTTGGAAGTGATAACAAACACTACACCTGTACACATTGAGGTCAAGGTTAAAGCACTAACCAGCTGCTATAGATTAATTAGTGAAGGCAGCTGGAACCATAACGGAAATAATATAGGACACTCGAAAATTCTACATTTATTGAGTAAGGTCAACAACCAACTACTGGGTGTAAGCGATAAAAAGGTGAAAACACCTTTAGGGAAAAAGTACTTTCAGGTAATTACTCCAAGTGACTATAACTATAGGTCTGATGATGACCATCGTAGCCTAGACTGCTTCACCGATGGCTCACTCATTAAGGATAAGGGAAGCGGTGCTGGAATACACATACCTAAATTAGGGATCAGCATCTCCTCTTCTCTTGGTAATAACACCTCGGTCTTTCAGGCAGAGGTGTGGGCCATCAATGTTTGCTGTAGAACACTTATGGATAACAAGATTAAGGGGAAAGTTACTAAAATTTTTTCCGACAGTCAGGCCAGTCTAAAATCATTACAAAAAGAACTATCAACATCTAGACTGGTAGAGGAAACCGTTGAACTCATTAATAGGACTATCACCAGGTATGAGAATAGGGTAACCCTCATATGGATACCTGCTCATAAGGGGCACTATGGCAACGAGGAGGCGGACAGCCTGGCCAAGGAAGGATCAAATACTGCGTTTGTCGGGCCACAACCGGTATTACCCCACTCTTTAAGCACAGCAAAAGAAAGTATAAGTAGCTGGGGCATGAAACAATTCCTTAAGAAATGGAATATGCCCCCTGGATTCAGGCAATCGAAGGAGTTTCGGAAGGAAATCAAACCTAAAGAAACGAAATGGTTACTCTCTAACTCTAGGAGGGGAATAAGGAGGCTGATAGGTATCCTAACGGGCCATTGCCCCTTGAGAAGACACCTCTTCATAATGGGTACTCTACCAGACCCCTTCTGCCGCTTCTGCGAAACAAAAGAAGAAACGGCTCGACACTACCTCGCAGAATGCGATAGGTATGCTAGGGAAAGATTTATTACTTTCGAAGGAGAGGACATAACCAAAACACTCCCCAGGATAAAATGGTCCACAATACTGGGGTTTGTGAATAGGTCCAAAAGGTTTATGCAGGACTCGTGAGCCGACCAGATCCCGGACCTTTTAGGGATGGGGTACGGGCCTACTCAGGCTTTTAACCCTTCGGGTCCTGGTCGCCCGCCGTGTGTAATATATATATATATATATATATACGTAAGATTTTGTTTTTATTAGGTTTCGTGGTCCGCTTGGCCAAATAAATTCGTTTCAATTAATTAAGGTTTTGGTTGAGATAAAAAGTCAGCGTCACAAGTGGGATTCGAACCCAAGATCTTCGGCTAGGTACGCCGCTGCTCTTCCACTTGAGCTATCGTGACTTCGATCCGCTCGGACACTAACTTCCCATCTCAACCCAACCTTTTGAATTTATCTCAACCAAAACCTTAATTAATTGAAAACAATTTATTTGGTCAAGCGGACCACGAAACCTAATAAATATAATAAGCAAAATGAAGTATACTTCACTATAGGAAGATTAGGAAGTTTATGAAGGTATAAATATCGTTCGTTCCGTGAGTCTTGCGAAATTATAAATTAATAAGGTTTATACTCACGAAACTATGACTTAAACCAACCCGGAGTGATCCCCAACAACCGTATAATCGCAGCAAGTATTTCTCCTGGAAACGGTAAGTGTTTACCTAAAGTTTTCGCCTACAACAAGCGATCCGCCGGTCTGCCCGGCACGATCAGCCGAGAGCCTCTTTTATCAACTGTTTACACGGTCTGAATGCAGGTGCAACAAAAACAAAGACGTAAACTGATAATTTCACTTATCCCCCTATATTGTTAAACTTTCAGATTTACTTATATTCACAATATTGTGCATGCCAATAAATTGTATATAATTCCACCTCAATTTTTGAAACTTATTTGTATTTTTCGTATAATATTAATTAGTTAGCTAACTTTATATAAATTCCCTGTTAAAATTTTAAACCTATCTTAACAAGAATTCTACTCTTTGTCTAATTAGTGCATGTTATGTTAAGTTTGGTGAACACATTTTTAGCAATAAGGTTTAATAGCATATTGCATATTAATAGCATATTGGTTTAAACAGCTCGGTTAAATACTTCAAATTGTGACCAGTGCTATACTCACGCACCATCATAGTCAGCACGATTAGAACACCATCACCACTTGAAGGAAAGAAAACCGCACCAAAGCGAAATAGTGTACAGTAGACGCAAAAAAACTGAAGGAAGCCCATCCGGAACGGAAACAAGAAAAATAAAGCAAAGAGAATCAGAAGCACATAGCGATGAAAGAATAGAAGAAATGCCCCTATCTCAAAGACTAAGATTAATGGAAAATAAAGGAAATCATTGTCACCCTGGCCGCCAGCACACCCTAATCGCCTTAATCACCGAGCTCAAAATTAAGTATGCGATCAGCGAATCAACTTTTACCCAAGTACATCAGGCCACCTTTGACCTAATAGGGAAAGTAAATTCACTCACTGTGGCAAATGCTCAACTGAAAGGAGAAGTCGAAAGCCTTACATATTTCCTAGAAAAGAATAAAAATGGAAATAACCCATCTATCCAAAATGACAATAAAATCAACTATTCTGAAATCGTCAAGCCAAATGTGGAGTCAGTTCACCACATAAAACCATCAGGAAACGTCGTCCTAGTTACACCAATTGACTCGGAAATCGGATAATCCTTAAAAAATTAAAAAGGAAAATATAAAAAATCATTGGCACTATGGAAAAAACCCGAAAAAATTACACACGTCAGGAAAATCAAGAATAATATTAGCCATTCAAACGGCATAAAAAAAAGAGGCGGATAAGTTAATAATAAATAGAGAACCTTTAAAAAAGTAAGTTGGGAAATATCGTTAAAAAAGAAGATGGCCGAGAATAATAATTTTTGATGTACAAAACGACATGGACAAAGAAAATCTACAGAAAACGTTTTGGCATTACGATTGCGAAAACTTGAACAAAGATAGTGAACATTTTATCCCTCTTTTCAAAACAGGCAGAAGAGACAAAAACTCAACCAACTAGGCAGTCGAAGTTACTCCGAACGTCCGAAAAATTCTCCTAAGCCAGGGAAGGATCTACGTGAACCTAACATCTTCAAGGGTCCGTCATTATGTACACGTTGCCACATTCTATAAGTGCCAGGTCTATGGACATATCTCGGCAAACTGCGAATCCAGGAAAACAAGATTTCAAAGAACGTCCGACAAAAGACAAAGACTTGCAAAAGTCTGCAAACTGTTTAAGAGCTAAACTGAATGTAGAACAGTCATAGATAAAGAATGTCCAGAGTACAAAAAAGCCCTCGAATTAGTAATTAGTCGTACGGATTATGGGAAGGAGTAAAGAAACTCCGAGAATCATCCAGCACAACGCACACCACGAAAAATTAGTACTGATTGAGCTGACCCAAAAAGACTGCGAGGGGAGCATAGATATATGTACTATCCAAGAGCCCTGGACTTTTAAAGGTAAGATAACTAGTTTAGGCCAAAATTGCAGGACAACAACAACTGATCCAATCAGTGGGACAACAGCGGCAGCAACCGTGATCACTAGTGATCAGCTCGACATCCTCAACCTAAGTAAATGGCAAATGACCCACCTCAAATGCTCGCAGATCAAGAACCGACAATCAGATTTCTACCTAATAAATGCCTATTTCCAATTCTCACACGACATCGAAACGCATTTGAGTCACTTATCGGTAATCATGCGTGAATTGCAAGGAAAAAAAGTCTTGATAACGGTAGATTCAAACGCCCATTCCATCGTATGGGGGACAACATAACTGAAGCAAAAGGTCAAAAAATTCTTGAATTCATGGAAGAACACAACCTTTTCTGCACACCGTTTATCCCCACCAACTTTTAAGACGCTAAACGGAGAATTGCACATTGACCTAACACTTGCAACTGGACCAATACTAAACGAATTAACAAGGTGGGAAGTTAAGGAAAACTGGACGAGCAGTGACCACAGAGCCATAATGATGGAAATAGCAAGGAATGGCCGTACATCACCAGAAGCAAGGGGTTTCGCTATCAATAAAGCTGACAAGGTAAGGTACCGAATGATGCTAGTAAGTCAGATTATTGAAGACGACCTAGAATCCAGGAGTACGCACACCAGAACTGAGATAGAGCAGGCAGCAAAAGCCATCTCGTACACAATACTCAAGGCCTGTGAAAAAACTATTCCCAAAAAGAAAAAATGGCAAACAGCAGGGAAGCCATGGTGGAACGAGGAACTATCCATACTCAAAACAAGGACCAATAGACAGAGGCGAGTATATCAGAGAGAGAGAGAGAGAGAGAGAGAGAGAGAGAGAGAGAGAGAGAGAGAGAGTGAGAGAGAGAGAGCAAACCAGATGCGAGGGAAAATAAAAAGCGCGAATTTTATAATGAAGAAAAGAAATACTCCGATGCAGTTAGTCAAAGCAAATTTAAAGGCTGGAAGGAGTATGTAGCTAAGGAGGGAAAGGACAATCCATGGGGAATAGCCTACAAAATCGTAATGGATAAAGTCAAAATAGAAAACCCACTTCAGTCAATCGAAATTAATGGATCCCAAACGCTAACTATCAAAGAAATATCAGCAGCGCTGTTGAAAAGTTGTTTTAAAAAATCGTTAGTAAAATACATCAGGGAAATTAACGTCTCTAAAACCCCTCCTCCAAACGAATACTCCATCCCGTCGTCGAAGAAGAAAAGAGTGTGATCGATACCTGAAAACATAAAAAAGCTCCCGGGTACGACACAATCAACAACGAAATTATCCTCAAAAGTGCACTAATAATCCCATTCCTAACTGAGGTTTTAAATGGATGCCTGAAACTCGGATATTTCCCAAACTTCTGGAAAAGAGCGTGGGTAAAGATGTTGCTTAAACCTGGAAACAAACCTAAACGCGAACCAAGCTCGTACAGGCCAATATGCTGTTTGCCAGTCCTAAGTAAGGTATTTGAAAAACTCATCCTCGCAAAGCTCTACCTAACTGTAGACACCAAGATCTCCGACAGGCAATATGGAGCAAAGAGAGGACTATCGACGGAGGATGCAGTGTTTAAAGTCTTCAAAGTCGCAGATGAAAGGGAAAAAATTGTCCTAGCAATTTTTTCGACATTCAAGGAGCTTTCGACTCGATAGAATGTACTTTTCTCTTAAACGAACTAAAAAAAAAGTGTGCCCTCGAAATCTCTTTGGCATTCTGGCCAGTTACTTCGAAAACAGACAGGCGGAAATAGCGATAAAACACACCGCTACGGACAAAACAGTTTCCAAAGGATGCCCTCAGGGCTCAGTTATAGGGCCACTATTTTGGAATGTGGATTTTAACAGCCTCCTGGAAATATTGGAAGATCAGGATATAGAGTTCGAAGCTTTCGTCGATGATCTGGTAACCATTATCGAGGCCAACACCAAAAAGGAGCTGGAAGAAAAGCCCGGGATTGTAACTGGAAAAATAACAGAGTGGTACAAAAAGGCGAAATTGAAAATAGTGCCAAACAAATGCCACACACTAATGTTAAAGGGAAAACTCGCAAATGTACCGACTGTGAAGATCGAGGAGAAAACCATAAAGCCTAGTAAAAAAGTTAAGTACCTAGGAATAATGCTAGGCGAAAAATTAAATCATACCATCATCCCATTAAAATCAGAGAGGCTGCACGATGCACAATCGCCAAATTGGGTAGAATTACAAAATCGACGTGGGGATTGAGTCCAAAAGCCCTAGCAACAGTTTACAAGAGCGTCTATTTGCTAATTGCTACATATGGAGGCGCAGCTTGGGCGCCAAATCTCAAAAGCAAAAATAAAAACATCCTTGAGCAAAGTCAAAGGATTGCCCTCCTGAGAACAACGAAAGCGTACCGGAAGACCTCGACACACGCGCTCCAGGTTATAACGTATGCCCAGCCGATCGACATCATCCTCCGCGGTAGGATTGCTGCCAGACAGATAAAAGAGGGTCATGATCTGGACCTGGAAGGCATAGAGCACCATGAGCCCGTATGGTTAAAGCAGGCACCACAAAAGCAACGTCTTCATAAAAAATTGGACAAAGTATGACAGTACAGGTGGGGAAGCGGTACTAAAGGAGATTGACTTTCGAGTACTTCTCTGAAATCGAGGAGAGAGCAAATGCTAAATGGGTTAAACCGGATTTCTGGGTAATTCAAGTGTTAACAGGACACGGAAATTTTCGGCATACCTCTACAAATTCAAAAAGTTACCCAGCCCCATTTGTCCCGAATGCGGAGTGGAAGACAGTGTCCAACATAGGATTTTTAACTGTGTTCTCTTAGAACCGGTGAAATTGTGGTTTCATGAAAGATTGCCACCAACATTAAATGACCTAATGAAAGAAAAGCGCACTTTCGAAACCCTAAAGGCAATAAGCCAAGCTATCCTAAACTAGATTCCTATTTATTTATTTGTTTATTCATTTATTTATAGTGATAAATTGTAAGATAGGTACACAGTAGACTAAATAAGTAAGATAGGTTAATAGCGGTTTTTTTTAATATTTTTAAAATTCGGGCAGTTTACTCCTTATTTATTAAGGCTTTTAGAAATTATATGTAGTATAATCAATATATAAATATTTAATTATCAAAGGAGTAACCAGCAAGAGGAGACCTTTTAGAATAGGAACAAATAATCAGCAAGAAATACAAAAATTTACCCTTACCCGACTTTCTTGGGCCTCCTCCCCTCACAGGGCGAGACCTAAGGAAGGCGCTAAGTACCCCAGGACCCAAAATTAGAAGTAAAACAAGATTAGAGGACGAGGTCCGCCGGTATGGGGTCTCCTTATGGTACGGCGGGGAGGTGGAAAGGAAAAAATACTTCACTAAAGCTCTCCGTGGCCATTTCATTTGTCGCCGAGAATCAAATAGATTACACGACATTTGAAAAATGACACAAAGGAGGGAAAATTCAAAACGTGGCTTGAGATGGGAAGTTAGTGCCCGAGTGGATCGAAGTCAAGATAGCTCGAATGGCAAAGAATGAAGAGCAGCGGCGTATTTAGTCGAAAGTCGTGTGTTCGAATCCCGCTTATGATGCTGACTTTTTATCTCAACCGAAACCTTAATTAATTGATAAGATTTTATTTGATGAGCAATATTTTTATTTGTAATAAAAGTAAGATTATAATATGCAATAGTAGCATTACACGCATAAATAAAATTCTATATTTGAATTATCAGATCAATTAAGCTGTAAGAGTTGTCAGTTGAACATAGCATTTTTATAGTTTAGCAAAAATAAAAATCTAAAATTAAATTTTCTCATATAAACACATTAAATCCGGTGAAAATTTTAATAATTTGATAGCCATTAAGTCCTTTAGAAAATTGAAAAAATCCATGGTGGGTGTCAGGTGGCTGAGCGTCTCACAAACCCCACTATCGTGGGTTCGGATCCTTCTGTCGCTCTTGAAATTTCTGAATAATACCCCTCGCACGAAACACTCTGACATGAAAACGATTATTATGTATAATAATAATATATTAATCGAGTTATTAATTTTATGTTTTAACCAGTTTCACACTAAAAAAGAATGAAAGTATTACGGAAAAAGAAAGAAGGAGAATAATCTAGACACATCCTCTTCAATCAGTTTATATCAAACCACTGTTATCAACTGTTTCTTAAACCTAATTATTTTAACAAGCTACAATGTTCATTTTCTGAGACACGATCACGCACGGAATTTGAACACTTTGATGGAGGACTTGAATTAATTTATGAACAATTATCTTCCCCCTTAGTTTTCAACGTTGAGTGCTAACGCCACCTCCATTGATACTAAACACTGTTCTGTAATTACTGTGCATGTTGGGTCATGACCGCAGAACCCATCGGCCCTCTTTCCGACCCCTTACACTTTCATCCCGTCTCAACCGTTCGTTTAAACATCGAACAAGGAAAAGGAGACATGTTAAACTATGTTCCAGGAAAGAGAAAGTTTATAGGAAAGAAACAAACCATAGAAGAGTTGGATTTTGTATTTGTTATTCTCAAATCCACGCATGTAAGTATTGACATACAAACATATGCTGAGTTGAACGTATCGCTTCTCGTAATCAATCGATAATATCAGGTATTGGAATTTACAATAGATTGTCGGCAGACCTCGAGAATCACCGCACCGGGTGTTGGCAGTCCGGGCGCAGACGTTGGTATTATCCGTTCAGACACCGGCGTTCAGCAGCCAATTCAGCAACCAACTCATGCAGTTCCAAACCATTCATTCTTAAATACATTATCTCCTATTTACATACCATTCATTCAATTAGAGTGGTGGAGTGCTCGGTAGTCTTTCATCATACTTTACACATGTTATATATATAGAGTTTATAACGTAATTTAGGGTCGATGAGGTACTCAATATTCCGCCGTCGACCCTCTCACACCACACATTTATGCTAATAAATCCATTTACTCTCTAAACACGCTAGATACACGAATAACTATCATTACTATATAAAATATGGTAAAACAACTCTGTTTCCTACAAAAATCAGAACGACCCAGATACTCGCTGCTCTGCGATTCTCATATCCGGTAGCATTCCTATACGCTTTCTATATGAAGCCAAGAAAGTCTATCCCCTAACTAGGTAGAACAAATCGCAGAGCAATTTTCTTTACATATCGACCACATACGCGGGCTTTGGCCCAAATGTATGTGTCCGTGTGTCAACCTCGCATAGACTATTCTTGATCGGGTGAGGATGCCCCTTCTTTTCCGAGTTAGATACTCTGAGGTCCACCCATCGGCACTAATCTTGATTTGTGAGAGCTGCTCTGCCGACCCGGCCCACTGCCACCTTCTTTTAATCATGTATTTTAGTTGACATTGATCGACCTCCGTTGTTCAAACTGATGTATTGGATCTTCTTGAGGTCATTTTACAGGTGAATAAAGAACATCACTATTGGGTTTCACCAAGCTTTCAGCGAATGTTCCGCCATCTTCAGGGCCTAATTTATTGGAAACAAAATTTACATGAACTCTGTAACTGTAACTCTGTTCATGTAAGATGGCGGAACATTCGCCGAAAGCTTGGTGAAACCCAATAGTGATGTTCTTTATTCATCTGTAAAATGATCTCAAGAAGATCCAATACATCATGTATTTTATTGCTCGTTGAAAACAACAGAAGAGTAAATTAAAAATGCACGAATACTCTAAAAAGAAAGAAACTAAAATGTGACTAAAAAAATACAAATTAAATAAAACAATCAAATGCAACATATAAATTACTCCAAAAAATGTTTGAAGAAAGGAAAGAATGAAACATAAAATAACATACCCAGCTTGAAATGACCCGGAGAGAAAAAGGTTTCTTCAAAAATGGTTAATTATTTAAACAAGCTTTCTTTACCAATTAAATAAGCACAACCATGAAAATACGCAAAATTACACAAAATAATGCGAAGATTAATAAAAAAAATACAAACGAAAAACAGTATCATGAATAAATTAAGTGAATAAAATTATATCGAAAAAAAAGTATTGCACAATTAAGACTTTAGTAAACTTGACGGTGTAAATTAAAAGTTAACACAAATTAAAATAATACAATCGTAAATTAATGTCTTAAATGGTAGAAACACGAAACTTTAAATCGGTCATGAATGAATATTCATTGTTGAAGAGTTTACTTTCTCACCTGTATTTTGGCTACTTATGATGGTGAATGAAAGCAATGAAAAACAATTTTTTTTTCAAATTTATTCTTGTTATATTTTGTTACTCACAGACAAGAAAATTTTAAAAAATGAGTTGTAAAATTGTTCGCGAACAAGTTCCGGGAGTCAATTCAATTTGAACGGTAATTTTAGGTAATTAAGTAAAAGTAATGGAGCGTAATGCTGCAGATCAAGAATTATTTCGTAGAATTAGTTAAAGCAAAATATAAATAATAAATGAATTTTAAATAATTATTTAAAAGGAAAATTTTGTCTGAAATATGATGTATAGATTCTTTTATAATCCGCTAAAGTAAGACTTTGTTTTATACTTTCAATTTTGTCATTTCCAGGTTTCAATGTTTTTTAAAATTACATTTTGTAACATACCTGACATAAAGATTAATTAATTGAAAGATGTTATTTGGTCAAGCGGACCACGAAATCTAATGAATACTGCTTAATATTGTACATATTTTATTTTGTGGTATAATATTTTATGTTCTATGCAGCGATTAAATGCCTACGTATGGAACAAAGTGATTCTAGCATGGGCGATAAGCATACTGCCTAACAGCACAAGGAAAACCCAGTTACACGGTGTAGAGAACGTGATATGGGGGATACCGGTTCAACAAATAAATACTGCAGAGTGTAAATCCATGTTGAGGTAAATACATTTTAAAATTAACGAAACGTATGCTGGGTTTTATGTGTTTGCATGCATAGCGATCGTACTATATCAGTGTCTTGGCGAAATGTTTTATTCCATATTAAGCAAATTACCAGCAAAAAAAGGAACAACAACCCAGATTGATTTTTGTTGATTATTAATCGAAGATTCAACCAGGAGAAAAAAGATATGTTTTGTAATTGTCATTAGCCTTTTTAAAGATTCTCATACATTTAAATAACAATTGCGGCTGGAATTACAAATTTTCATGGTAAAATAATATGTATTTAAGATGCATTTAACAAATTGGTAACATCAATAGCTGATATTTATTATCTCGACCAAACTTGAGAATATATTTAAAAATAAAATATTTCAATTGTTGGATTTATTTTGAAAAAATGATGTATTTGTGATTAGACCTTTAAACACGTATGCAACACAATAAAAATATAATATTATTGCGTTTCCTTTTTGCTTCATACATAAAGTGTTAAAAATAAAACCCTACTTACTTTGCTTCCCTGTTCGCTTTTCCATAATTACCAAAAATGGAATCCAACACGTTAAAGTTAAAACAGCAATGTAGTTTCTGTAATTAACCCTATATGTTTTATGGGATCAAACAAATCTTTACATTTTTTGTAATCAAAAATTGCTGCTAAAAATTAAAATAAAGCAAAGAAACTTAATTAAATTTAATTAAAACACTTTATCGTCGAATACATATTTTTGTAAAACAAAATAAAATTATGATAATAAAGGTATGCTTATTAAAACATAGCCTGAAGTAAATTTCAATTCTAATAAGCTCATTTCAATAAATCTATTTTAACACAATCCTCATTTTTTTGAGCGTTAAGCACATCAGAAAAGATCAAAGAGATTCATAATTCAAATACAATCCTTGCTCGCCTTTGTAGAAAAAGGAGGCAACGCTAATTAGATCTGAGCGGAAAAGGCACAGAAAAAATATATGAATAAATAATTTCCAAGGAGGGTAACGATTGATCCATTCCAGCGATAACTTCTTGAAAACGATTATGATAATTTAAAAAACAACTGAGAGAGAGAGAGAGAGAGAGAGAGAGAGAGAGAGAGAGAGAGAGAGAGTGAGAAAGAGAGAGAGGTGAGAGAGTGAGGGGGGGATTGAGAGAGAAAATCAAACGGAATATGTAATGTCAGTCATCCCCCATGGGAAAGTGTTAAATAAAAGTGATTTAATTTTCAACTCACCTTTCAACTGAAAATATAAAATCTCTATTTATCTCGCTTAGATTAGCATAAAATCATACATATTTCCTACATCATACATATATGTAATATCGCTTCTTTATTAGAAAAATATTAAAACAATCAATTGCAGTTAGCACATTATGTGTTTTGTCTTATTTGAGAAAAACCCAACAGAACTTGTTTTTTTTTTTTTTAATACGATTTAAAAATATATGTTGTATTAAACATAATCCATTTACGTTTTCGTAGTTAATTGACCAAGATATATTCTTTCAATCTTTCAATCAATTAATTCTTTCTAAGGTCCTGTTTGAAATAAAAAAATCAGTGTCAAGAGCGGGATTCGAACCTACGACGTTGCTCTAACCACTTGTGCTATCATGACATCCTCTCGTACACCAACTCTTCATCTCATCCTACAACTGTCCGAATTTTCCCTCTTTTTGCCATTTCAATTTCGAAGCCAAGATAGCTTAAGTGGTATTTAGCCGAAGGTCATGAGTTCGAATCCCTCTCGTGGCGCTGACTTTTTTTATCTCAACCAAGACCTTATAAAGAATATTTAATTGATTGAATTAAATATTATATACGTTTATGTCTCAAAAATAATTTAAATAATCAGTGATGATTTTTGACACATAAAAGTTGTACTTTATGATTATTTATTTCGAGTGGTTATTAGCGACCGTTAATCGATAATTATTCAGAAATCGTGAGATGCAGTCTGTTGTGATGTAGGTTTCAGAAAAAACATTTTCTTTATCGTGCCAACGTTTCGATCTTTATTAAGATCATCTTCAGGGCCTGGGATTTACAAACAACACATGCTTACATTTAACAAATACATTTAGGATGTGAAAAAGTGAATTTATACAATGCAAAATATATATTTTTTATATTCAATCAAAATATTTCTATTCACTCAAAAGTGTTTGTCTTCTGTATAATTGTGCCATTTTTGCGGTCGTGTTGAGAGTGCCAGTGAGATCTTGCTGTTTTACGTTAATATATGTTGGATTTTGAAGGGGTGGGAAGAAAGTCGGTATAGAAAAGACATTTTTGTATAAGGCGTCGGCTTCTTTGAGGTGAAAAGAGCTGACGAAAGGAAAAAAACGTGTTGGTAATGGTTCGGCCAGATTATCCTTTCAGGATTTTATAGAAAGGGATAAATAGGAAAAGGAAAGCTAAATTGTTGGACAATTAGACTATGTGAAAAATATTTGATGTGTGGAATGTAATGTGATGATATATGTATGTTATCCATATTGAATTTGATTAATGATATTGGCGTAGCTGCGGCTGAGTTTACATGTATCTGTTCTGTAATTGATGCTGTGTTTATCTCTGTTGATATAAACCATTTCTAAGAAATTACGTTTATGTTTGTTTTGCTGGGTGTGTAATATTTTTGGATTTTTGAAGTCGAAATAGTGTTGGTGGTCAAAATGGTGGGTAGCGAGTGCTGTAGGATTTTGCGTGGGTTCTATTGCAAGCATAGATATGTTGTTTTACTCTCTTATCCAGATATTGGGATGTAAGATCGATGTAAGTTGCCGGACAGTTTAAACAGTTGATTTTGTAGATTACGTCAGATTTATTTGTTATTGGTGTAGGATCTTTAATTTTGGAAAAAAGTGTTTGAATTGTTTTATAATTTTTGAAAGCGATTTTGAAGTTATCGAACGAGAGAAATGTGTTTAATTTACGTGATAGGCCTTGAATAAATTGCATAGAAATATATGATGGTTTGTTTGTAGTTGATAGTCTTAATGTAGTATTATTAGTAATAGTGGATGGTGATAGTGTTGAGTTGTACTTGTTGATTATTCTGTTAATTATGTGTTTAGGGTAGAGATTGTTATGGAGGATCTGTTTGTTCTTGTGGTGAAATGATTCATGGCTTAGGGTAATCATTCTGTGAAGTAACCATTTGGCCGTGCTTATTATTGTATGAAGAGGATGGTGAGATGTAAAGTTGAGGTAGCGTTTTGTGTTTCTTGGTTTTTGATACCAATCCGTGATTAATCTGCCATCTGGTTGTTTTATTACGAGTGTATCTAAAAATGGTATTGTTTTGTTGTTTGTTAAATGTATCTAATGTAGTTTGAATTTGATCTGTGGGAACTGCTGTCAATATATCATCTACGTATTTAGTGAGGAAGGGTAATGTGAAAGGAAGTTGTGGTATGACTGTATTTAATAGATGTGTCATAATTATGTCTGCCAGTATCGGGCCTAGGTTGCTACCCATGGCAATACCAAATAGTTGTTTGTACACAATGTCTGTAGGTATTATGTTGGCGGCACTTAGTTTTAATTGGTGTAATTTTTGTGTTAATGTCTTAATGTTTTTGATGCTCCGGGTGATAACTATGTTTAAAATGTTTCGTTTGAAATTTATTGTGGCTTTATGTATGTCGTTAATTCTGGTGTTTGGCCGTGTTAGTGTGGCATTTGTGAAGTTAAAATTGTTTTTGATGTAAGTAGGAAATACCTTGTGTTGTCTGCACTTCAGCAAAAAAGTGCTCTGGTTGATAGCCGATGCGAGTTTCGTCTCATTGTTGGCGATGTCCTTCAAAATACTTTTAGCTTCGTGTCCATATGTAGTTGAAATTTGTTCATAGAATCCCACGTTCTTCGTACTTCTCGTGTAGAAATATGTGATGATTAGTGACCGTTAATTGATAATTATTCAGAAATCGTGAGATGCGGTCTGGTGTGATGTAGGTTTCAGAAAAACATTTTCTTTATCGGGCCAACGTTTCGATCTTTATTGAGATCATCTTCAGGGCCTAGGATTTACAAACATTGTTTACATTTAACAAATACATTTAGGAATACATCCAATTTTGAAAAATACATTGAAGAAATATTTTGATATCATAAGGTTTGATAGAACTGTTGTTTATAATAATTTTTGACAATGAAAAGGAGTGGTTTTCTTTTTGTGTGATGTGTGGTCTGTTTGTATGTGTATGAATATGTTATAACTATCATAGGACCCATTGTTCTATAAACTGCACAAACAATTAATTTTGATAATAACCCAATGGTGAGATGTTTTCAATCAAATTTCGTGCAAGTAAAACTTTTTTTTTCTTTTCAATTTCCATTCTTAATAGGCGAAATTGGGACAAATTGGCTGGCCTAAAAAGCCAAAACGAATACAATTTGTATTGCGGTGTATCGATAGGGACGATTTGGGCGAAATTGAATGAACAAATCCTACTGCTGTTGATTGTCGAATCTAATTTCCAAAGAAAGACGCGACTGGTTCATTTTATAACATTGTGAAGCGACGGCATACGCACACCACCCAACTTAATTCACAATAGAATAATAATATATAACAATAATTTTGTATATATCCCCTTTGTCATTGTTTCAAGTTACCTATTTGCAGGTATTTGTAATGTACCGCAGAAAAAAAAACAACATAAATACGTAATAAAAACATCAATATTGACAATATGAAATTCATTAGATTTCGTGTTCCGATTGACCAAATAACATGTTTCAATTAATTAATCTTTGTGTAACGTATTGGTTGAGATAAAAAAATCAGCGTCACGAGAGGGATTAGAACCCACGACCTTCGGCTTGATTCGCTGCTGCTCTACAGCTTGAGCTATCGTGACTTCGATCCACTCGGACACTATCTTCCCATCTGAAACAAACCTTTCGAATTTTCCCTCCTTTTTGCCATTTTTCAAATGTCGTGTAATCTATTTGATTCTCGGCAACAAATGAAAAATGACAAAATGGAGGTAAAATTCGAAAAGTTGGGTTGAGATTGGAAGTTAGTGTCCGAGTGGAACGATAGCTCAAGTAGTAGAGCAGCGGCCTAATGAGCCGAAGGTCGTGGGTTCGAATCCCACTCGTGATGCTTACTTTTTCATCGCCAATACCTTACATGAAGATTAATTAATTGACAATATTGTCAAATCTAAGGGTGTGATTTCGATAATTGGTTTACCAACCTCATTTAAATTAAAAGGGGTCGTGTTCAGCAGTTGTCACGGTCGGATTAGTACATGGGTGAATTATGTTTGGCTATATAAGTCCATGAAAAAAGCCCTCTCTAGAAACAGAGTAACGAACTAGTTAATTATTCAATATTCAAGGGATAGAAAATAAAGGAGAAACAACAAGTGCCGTGAGGAATGTGTTCCCCATGTTTTACTGCTTCTCTCCACCCGACCCTTTCACCCAACCAACCGCCACTCTCGAGTTATAGTTCATATAGCTTTATGCTTGTCATAACTTCTTGGCTTAAAATTCATGGGGCGTCCCTTTTACGGCTCGGGGGGGGAGACGGAGGCGGTCACTAAGGCTACCGAAACAACTGAATTTATTTAACTCGTCTCTTCCTAGGTTATTATGCTTATTTTAATATCGAGAAGGGTGTTTTATGCAAGGAATAAATAATTTCACCGTTTAAACGGAATTCCAACTACGCAGAAATGCATTTTTTTCCTCAATCATATAACTTTTTCTTTTTGTACGAAGACATTAGCAGTCTAGGCAAATCAGATTCAGTGTGTTTTGAAATTGGTCTTATAAACCATTTAACTTCAGTCATTCAGCCACATTTTATTGAAATTAAGCTAAACATATTAAATCACTAAGATGTGTAATGGTCTGGCAAAAATGCCTGGTAGCCGAACATTCTTTCTTTTTTGAATCTAAAATTTTCTCGCATTGTGTAAATTCTTTCTTTCTTTTTTTAATCTAAAATTTTCTAGCATTGTATAAATTCATTTTTTTTATTAAAATATTTTCTCGCATTGTATAAATTCCTTTTTTTAAATTAAAATATTTTCTCGCATTGTATACATTCATTTTTTTTATCTAAAATTTTCTCGCATTGTATAAATTCATTTTTTTAATCTAATTTTTTTTAGCCTTGTATTACAGAATGCTTGAAAATTTTAAATTTAAANAATGATAATTTTTTTTTAAATTTAAATCTAAAATTTTCTATCATTGTAAAATTTTTTCCACATCCTACATATATTTGTAAAAATCAAACAATGTTTGTTTATAAATCCCAGTCCCTGAAGACGATCTCAGTAAAGATCTTTTTGCACGATAAAAAAATGTTTTTCTAAAACCTACGTCACACCACACCGCATCTCACGATCTCCGAATAATCATTTTAAACAATGTTTTACTGCATATTTCATTCCGAAACGAAACCGTTTTAAGTTTATAATGAAGGTATATTTCGGTGTTGAAATTTGTAACACCTGGGGATTCTTCTTCTTCGTAACACATCCCTAACATAAAATGTAAAATAACTACAAAAACGCACTGCTGTCTTTCTTTAGCATTTTTCAATATTTTTCTAAAAAGCAATATTCTCTAACATGATTAAATTCCAACTTTTAAATAAAGATCTTATTCAGAAATTAAATCATTTTATCTCTGTTATGAAATTACAAAAGTGTTTTATTTGGACTGAGATTTATTCTAAAAACGATGTATTAAAAAAATGCTGTTTTTAAACTACAGTCGCGAAGCCCTAATTATATTAATTTATACTGCTCAATTAATAATTTAGGGGTATAGAAAAACGGTATCACTACATCAGATGAAGATACTTTGTTCATATCAAAACAACTAATTTGCCATTCAAATTGAGTATCAAGCACAGTGAAAAAGCCGGGATCCCTCTACAGAATGCATTTTCCGAGGGAAACATATTAAAATTTAAAGCTTTCCCAATCCCTTCAAGTATAGTGTAATTAAATATTTCTTGAAAAGGAATGATGAATATTATCCAGTTTAATTATCGTTTGTTTTGCCTGATGAAAAGGAAAAAAAATTACAGTCTCATCGTTGCGAAAACAATTTTTATTCCTTATTTTCTTTGTTTTTGATTAGAACTAAAATGGCAAACATAATTCGCCTTATGTTTGCCTTATTCACCCGTGCGGTAATTACCCTTTCAGGGAATTAATCAAAATTAATTAGTTGATTCTTTGCTGGGTCATTAGCAAAGCCCGGTGGTATTTAAGGGCCAAAAGCCCAATGACTCCTTAACGATCAACCATCTAAATGTCAGACATAGCATCGTCATTATTTCTCATTCATTTAAATCCGATTATTATGTATTGATTTATGCCATGGGCCCCTTTTCCAGTCATTTTCCTTGAATTTCCTACTTATCAAAGTTAAGAAAAAACATTACTAGCTTTGAAATTTGATGTAAATGGATGGAAAGTTAAAGGTTGAAAAGATAAATTGAAAAGAATATGAATAATGACGATTAATGTTTGCATATAAATATAAGGCACAATATTCATCAAAATTGTTATATAGTATTTTCATTAGAAGTTTTATAAACTTTTCCTTTTATGAAATACATTGTTTGCTCAAATTTAAAAAAATTGAAAATTTACTGTTTGAAGAATTCCATGGTTATATGTTTAAAACGCCGCAACGGAAGAGAGAGAGTGAGAGATAGATAGATAGAGATAGATAGATAGAGAGAGAGATAGAGAGAGAGAGAGAGAGATACAGAAAGAGAGAGAGAATGTGAGAGTGACAGGAGAGGGATAATGTATGAGACCAAAAATTGAGAAAGAGAAAGAAAGATAAGGAGAAAAAGTGAGAGTGGAGAGAAAAAGAGATACATAGCTGGAGAACCAGGATTTGGACTCAGATATTAGATGAGGAGACCAAATTGAAATTAGAAATATCTATGGGTAGAACCACGATCAAAATACTAATTAAAAATGGTTGAACCTGTTAATAAATGTACAGACAAAAATAAAGACAAAAATATAAAATAATACTTAACGCCAGGTCGTAAAGAAGCCTATAGAATATATTTTTCATACAGAAATATTTATTTGTTTTTAATATTAATGATTTTTTCTCTTGAAGAAATGGCTAAAATGTTTAATTTAACAAAAAGACTATACCGTTAAGTGAGTATTTTACGTTCATCTGCATCAATATGTAAATTGAAAAAGATCCCAGAGCCAAGACAAACAAACCAAATACTAATTTTTGGGCCTGCGGTTATTTAATTGCAATTCAACTGTAGCCATTTTATCATTTGTAATTATTATAATAGTTTACTGTATGAATGAAATTAAAAAAAATAGAAGATTATTTAGCTAGATCGTATCTACAGGAAAATTTGAAATGCACTTGATATTAAAATAGTTGTTATAAGACTTTTACCACATAATTATATATCTCTTCGTCTAATCACTATTTTAAATTAATTTTTAATATTTTCTTATGAAAGGTTGATAGGGAAATTATGCTTCTTTCTTAATATAATACTACATAACTTATTGAGTTGCAAGGTCCTGGGCATAATTGTATTCTTTCAAACCTGGTAAATTAAATTAGAGAAAAGGGCTTAAAGTTTAAGTTATGTGTGAGATTTCTCTGTGCGGCCTACTGGGCGATGAACTGTAATTTAGCCGTTACCGATCCTTTTGGTATTCCGATCTTCGGCTAATTGATCCCGGCCACCGTCATCCCACTGATTAACCGGAACTGAAGCTGGCTAAATGACGAAAATGGCCAAACATTTTTTAAACCCCCAGCTTTTCTGACACTTAATTTTGTAAATTGTACATATTTTCTATAGAAAGAATTATCGTTAGTTCAAATAATCATATTGTTGTCTAGCTGCTGTTTTCTTTCGTTCGACCAATTTGTCAAATGGAAACATAGATCTGGACGAAAGAGCGGTTAAATTCTATTTCGAATATCACTTTGATGTCGGGCTGGGTAATTATGCGAGCATTTCTAGGTGAGTGGAGTGATAAGAGAAGAGGGTTCATCCCATTGACCGGATTGTCCATCTGATCAAAGTGCTCCTAATGGCGCCGAGAGCGGCTAATGACCAACCCTCGCACGGTAACTGCTGAAAAGCTCGTTTTGATGAATACAAAAGATAAACTTCATGGATTAGTAATGGAGGACCTGAACCTTAATCACTGAATGTGCGGGTAATGACCCTGCAGACTCATTTAATGTTCCTTTTCCAATATCTCGTAAACATTCAGAACCCATTGATTTGATGTTCTTAGCGTTTTTTTAAAAGATAATTTTTTAAGAAATCCGGAACACTTTCTAATTTGCAACATAAACTTTAAATAAATACGCCAGGGCAATAATTCGGTGAATTCAGTTCTCCACGGGAATATACATACATATAAGTTTGGAAAGGCTGTTAAAAACTAATCGAAACATATCATACAATTTCCTAATTCGATTGTATTTTTTGATGTTATGTAGTACATTACAACCAACTTCAAATAGGTAACATATAACAACTAGAAAGAAAATATTGGCAAAAGTAAAAACAAGGGTGGGGAAAATATTCATCGCTAGTACTTCAATGTTATTACAATGGTTCTGTTTAATTAGTACTTGCTTTAATTTTTCTTTCACTTCACCATCACTTTCTAGATCGCGTCACCTTCGCCGGCGAAGAAGGTTCGAGGGAATTAATCGGGATGCTAGGTTTCTGATGAGTTGATTTAAGATGGTAAGGATAGTTTTGTGAAATTTGCTGTATTTGGGGTCGTATTTCATCTTGAAAGAAGAAACAAGCATGACACTAATTGTTCATCTCAACCAAAAACCTTGGATAAAACCACAATTAATATGGCCAATTATGACCACTAAACAAATATGGATTTTTTTAATAATTAAAACAAGTAATTAAACAACTTCACTAATAGCTCCTCGTGGCCACTTCATAAGTCGCTGAGAATCGAATCCTGATCACACGAAATTTGAAAATATGGCGAAAAGCGGGAAAATTCGAAGGTTGTAGGTTGAGATGGGTAGCTGGTGTCCGAGTGAATCGAAGTCACGATATCTCAAGTAGTAGAGCAGCTGCGTTTAGCCGATGGTCGAGGGTTCAAATCCTGCTCGTGACATTAATTTTTCATCTTAACCAGAAACCTCAGATAAAAATAATAATTAATTGTAATAATTACTATAGTCAACTACGACCACGGATGGATTAATTATTGCTAATATGTTTTAAAGTAAACATAAATCATGTAACCTTTTATTCGTGGCAAAACGTAAGTCTCCAATTTAATAGCCTGCTAGTGATAATTTCCTAGTCGACCCGATTTATCTTAAATGAAGTTATTAATAAAACATACTTTTATTTTTGTTGTCTAAGATATGTGTAAGTATTTCGTGTCACATAGCAAGTAAAACATCTCTGAGTTGTCTAACTTTCTGCAAATATTAATGTTTATTATTTAAACCTCTGGGAACTCGCCATTCGAACCTTCTTCTTCAGCCTTGTAAGTTATTTGTGCTGTAGGCTTACGCAACTCTATACAAGTTTTTTTGTTTTTTTTGTTTGGGGAGTCCCCATTACCCATGACCCTAGTATTGGTGGAATGCAATATATATACAAGTTATAAACAATTTAAAACGACTTGAAACTTACTAACAAATGTAATTTGTAAAAACTACGAGAAGAAAATTTATATTAGCAATTTTGAAACGCCATAATTTAAAAAACTTTCAATGTTGATGAGGATTCGGGTTGTGGTCTTCAAAACATACAATAGAGTTATATCAATGCCCAAGCTTTCGACAAGTTTTATTGACTTCTTCATTTTGCCAATTTATATATATATATATATAGTATATACTTAGTATCTGTAAGTAGCAATAAATTGACAAAATAATTTATAACTACCTACTTAACGATGTTCCTATGTCTCCGTAGATCCCCTGAAGAAGAAAATAAAACTTGTCGTACGCTTGAGCATTGATATAATACAATTGTATGTTTTGAAGACCACAACCCGAATCCTTATCAACATATAGTGAAAGCTGGTTGATCGCATAAGAAAAATTTCAGTTTCATTGCACATAGTGTGGTGCAAAATTAGGCACGTTTATGAAAAATCGCAAGAAATCGGGTGGAGTGTTTCGGGAAAGTTTAATCTACTTGCGTCACAGTCAGCTATTTGTGGCCTATTAAAATTTCGTTTCTTTGATATAATCTGAGGGAAATAAGATAAAAATAGCTTAGCTTGAGATATCGCAATGAAAACTGTACTCATGAAATTTGAAGTGAAACAATACGTATGTTCAACTTATGAAAGTTTTCTACAGAATCGCATCTTGTTTCTCCGTTTATTGGAAAACCGTCTGATGAACTTCATAGAATCAGTTGTTAAATGGAATAGTCTATGGCCGCTGAGAAAAAGAAAGAAAAAATGTATTAAGTTCTGGGAACGAGTTCTTTTAAGGATAACAAAACAAAACATACAAAAATTTGGAATAATAATTCAAAATAGAATGGTAGAATAATGTAATTAATAATGTAATATATATATGCATATAATACATGTAACATATAATACACATATATAATAGTAATAACAATATCTATAACACATAAACATACACACATGGAACATCGTACTTTTATCTTTCTGCACAGACAGCCACAAATGTTCCACCTGACTCCACTCGAACATGGCACAGTCTATTACTTCTAACTGACTTATATGCATTACAAGAAAAGAAATCAAATTAATCAATCATAGTATTGCGTTATTCAGTGTTAGCATTAATGAGTAGGGTTTAGTGACCGTTAGTTAATGATTATATGAAAATCGTGAAATGAGATCTAATGTGACGTAGGTTTTAGAAAAACATTTTCTTTATCGTGCCAACGTTTCGATCATTATTGGGATCATCTTCAGGACTCAAAGTGTTTGTTTGCCGTGTAGATGTGTCATTCTTGTGTGTCGTGTTTTCCGGGACTATTAATTCAAAACTATTCAGCATTATCCTGTATCAATATTTTTTATTACCTACAAAATTAAGCATAAAAACTATTTGTAGACCAAGCCTTGCTTACATAATTACTCCTTTAAATCATTAAAGAGGTTGAAACTTTGAAGGAAAGGTTAACGCTTTCTCTTCCATCCTGTTGCAACTAATTAATGTAAAGGAAAACGTCCTTCTCTATTATTAATATATCAATTAGCTTACATAAAACATTGATCCGTATACAATTACATGGGCTTCCAGTGCTATGAAATTCTAACTCAATGCATTATTCGCGTTATAAGGTTCCGTTCAAATTCCCGCATTATATTGATTCTGTTGGAAAATCGGGAAATTTACAAAGCAAGCTAACTTTAATTATAGTATATGATTACGATATAAAATAGCAGGGGTTGAATTACTAAAGCAGCTAGAATATCCGTATGATCCGTAATCATTATAAACACAAATTATATAAGCATTAAATTCTAAAAGTAAATAGGTATAAGTAATAGAAATATTATGAGCCAACGATTTACCACTTTATTTAATATAAACAATAATTATAATATAACAATAATTAAGCAAGTTGATTTTATTTGAGGAATCTTAAAGTGCTATATTTATTATGCACTCTTCGTTTTGTAAGCATTTCTTAGAAAATATATAACAAAAATATAACAATATATTTAATTTCTTACACAGATAAAAAGCACTTTTTGCAAAATATATTTCTATTTTTTCAAAACGGAACATATAACGGCGATTATGGTATAAAATAACAGGCGTAACCAACCAACAGTATTGATTTTCCTAAAAGGTTTGCGGGTTTAGTATCTGTATCTTTGATAAATATAGGGATATTTGTTTTTTCCGTTTTTTAAGGCAGTTGCCATCTTTTCTCGTAATAACAAATTCTTACAATAGACTGTAATATTGCTACCATATAATAAAACTTGTACCTTGAGTTTCCAAGGTTTAGAAGTGGTTTAAATAAGCTTTTGAAAGTTGGGAATAAAATGTTAATGTGGATCTTGAGATACGCTGTTACCTCTTTCACGTATATGCTCTTTCATGCACTATCCTTCTAAACCAAGCATCATCAGTCAAGTCCGTACTGCAAAGCATTCAATATGTAACATTTTTCTTAAATTACATGGTAGCGGAAAGAATTCCAGCTCGAGAGAAAAACTGTATTGTTGTGTTCTATAATATTGCAAGTGGTTTAAAAAAATTCTTTTCCGCTGTTTATTTAGCTGATATATTATTTTTTGTTAAGATATTTAAAAAAAAAACTCTGCCACTATAAAAGATAACGGTCCTAGCCATTTTCTCTTTGACTTACTTGTTATGCATGTATAATATTGTGTAATTAAACGAACTTAAATTAAAATTCGTGCTATATTAAACAAATTCGGTTATTCAATAATAAACAAAACATATTTTCATAAAATGTGACCAAAAAACGGCAACTTAGACCTGTTTTTAAACAACAGAATGTTCTATAGGATGATCTAAAAATTTACTGAAATAGATCAGAATAATCAGAAGAAGAAAAATATGACATTGTGTAAATTCTCTGCTGAACTGATCGCCACTGGTCATTTTACTAGATACGTCTATCCACAGATTTAGGTTTATTCAAACCCTTTTCGGCTGCACACCATCTTTAGTGAGCAATTCCTGGGTTCCGCTAAGTGGTGAGAAACAGAAAAGTGTAGTAAGAAACCTAATATAATCGAGAATGGAAGGATCAAGTTTTTATTTTTTTTCCATCTACTCGAAGACCTACCAACACCACCAGCCATTGATGTTCTAAGTAATAATATAAACATAAACATTAACCCGTCATCAAGATGATATATTAAGATTAGTTGATCAATAATGATCTTATTTAAAAATATATCAATGAAAATGAATGTAATAAATTCACAAAGCGAGAGCGAGAGAGAGAGAGAGAGAGAGAGAGCGAGAGAGAGAGAGAGAGACATAAAGGTACGTTTACAACTGACAGTTCTTGCATGATATTTATGTCAGACATAAATCGTGGCAAAAGTGAAGAATTTATGTCAGAGATATGTATTTGAACCACTAGCTATTTGTGTCGACCCTTCTGTACCAATAGTTGTAAACAACGGTTAGTTGCATATTCAAACTTGTTCGACACTTGTCGCAAAAGTTGCCTATTCGTCTACTTTTCTGCCAATTCAATAAGTGACGCGTAAACATGAGTGACAGAAAGGGTGGTTTAAATCTATAATTTAAATCTAAAAAAAAATTAAAATGAATTTTTTTATTTAATAGTAGGTACCTAGTTACAAGATGCTAAAAATCGCAAAAGTTACAAAAGCAGCTCAGTATAAGGGGACCAATTTTACAGGCAAGCTTATGAAAACCACCAGGTTACATTATAAAAAAAATTCTCAAACTGAGCTGGGTCTTACAATACTGAGCTAAGACATGTCCTCCAATATAAGCTAAAAAGCTGTAGACACCGACTTTCACGGACACAGACAGAACTTTTTTTCACCTTTAGAATTATAAATTATGATATACGCAGCAATTTTTCGTTGTTTGCACTTAAGACATATAAAAGATCTTGTTTCACTTATATATAGGTTGATTCTCAGTAATTCAGTCCACACATACTTTTTGTATTTGGCGTTTTTTTGAATAACTCCGAGAGTCGTAAATTTTTTTTCCTCTAATTTTCACGAAACAAAAATTCTTGCATGAACTAAACTATTTGAAATAACAAGATACTCTGCCAAAACGAAATTGTTTACCAGGATATAAGAAATCATGGAAAAGTAGATAATTTTTTTTTGGTTTACGAGAAGAAACGACAAAAAATAAAAGTTTACGTGTGTCGGGGTAATACCAAAAACAAATATAGAGGGACTGTATTTAAACTGACCCTCTGCATAAATTATGTACAAAACTTAACATTAAAGTTACGATTTGCGATGTTAAAATCAAACTTTTAAATGAACTTTTAATGTCTTCATTACAATAATTTGATTACTTAAGCCTAAATTTACGCTTTGGGTAAACCCAATTTATCTGTCAACTGTTTTTCAGTATACAAGACCAATCAGTAAACCTAGTGGAATTTGATTTTTCTCCCTCTCTGAGCGTTATTAACTGCTCGATGGAAAAACGAACCAAAATACATAAATACCTTAATCAAAATTTTTGTTTTATAAGAAACTTGTCAATAAATACATGGCACCGTGTCTCCGGATTTTTCACAAAATTGGGAGAGGAGAAATATAAGGTAAACTTACCCTGTATACGAGAGTATAATACATGTAGTAGATGAAAATTTAACCTGATGAATGAATAAAAACCATAAATTAATTTCTTAACGTTATTTAATTGTGTTAAACAAACAACAATCCAAATGATAAAACAACTTCAACGAACTGTTTTATTCCAAGTGGTCGCCTCCAAGTTTCGAAACGATCGTGAATTAATTCCACTTTGTCTGGAGCGTTTCCGTGAATGATTTATGAATTTCCCTCGAGTGCCCACGTATTTACATACCGTCTCAAGACCATAACCTGTTGCCATTTCCAGACTCGCGGGGTTTGCTTCTGTTGAAGGTCAATGTTTGCTCCCTCAAACCGAATCCTTTAAAGCTATTGCGTCTGACGAAAACGTTTGCAATCCTCCAGCAAACCAAGGTAAATTGGATCGATGCATATCTAATAAACCATCACAATCGTTTTCGCCTAAATTGCATTCAAATTGTTCTTCGCCATTCCGTTAAGAAAACGTAAAATTAATTTATACTGCATTTTATTAATGAAACAAATACTTCATAATCAAAAAAAAATCTAATTTAAACAATACAGTATTTTGGTTGTTTTGATTGTTTACGCTCTGTGAGTAACAGCTATGTTTTAAAAGAGGTCAGCCGTGAGCATTGTCCTCCGACGTCCACTTGACTGGCCACCATGCTTCGCCGCTTCTTCTCCACCAAACCCTTTTTAACGCTTCGCCGCCTTTTTACTGTTTCATTAAAATTTTATCAGAATTAAAAATGCGCTGATGTAGGCTTCTGTTTCCACGATGGGATTTTATTCGGCTGTGCAAATTCGTGAGGGGCGGTTGAATGTTAAGTGTCTGAAAATACACTGATGGACAAAATTAACGCACCTCTCTTAAATTTTAATAACGTGTTTATTTTGAATTACGAAACCTAGGTCACCCCAGACCGCACCTCACGATCTCCAAATAGTCATTGGCTAACGGTCAATAAACCAGTAAAAAATTATGTACACAAAACATGATTTCCTATTTTTTTTTTTTTTGAACTACGAAAGCTCCGAATTACCTTTAGCTAAGATAGAAAGGCAGTGCATTAAATTGTAAACCAAATAATTTGTTGAAGTCGTCCGGAGTGTTTAAGAATGGGGAAGTTTAGAAAAACACCTTTTTCGTTTCATTGCCGACGTTTCGACCATTACTCGTTGTTATTCGTGTCTTCTTCAGGGACTGGGTGAAGCACAAAACGTATGTAGATTAGAAAAAATATAGTTTAAGATGAAAATATAAATTTTGAACCAGAATCACATAAAGTGTGGAGCTAATCTTGTGGTGTCATATTGGTTTTGTGTGAAAGTGTTGTGAAACATGAATTTGTATTCTGCTGTTTTTATATGATTGTAACAGGATGAGGGACGCGGCACATCTGAATTCACGTTGCACACCAATTTCACACAAAACCAATATGACACCACCAGAATAGCACCATAATTTATGTGAGTACGAAATACTTGATTCAAAATTTATACTTACATCTTACGTTTGTATTTTTTCCAATCAACATATGTTTTTATAATTTACCCAGGTCCTGGAGGTGACTCGAATAAAGGACAAAACGTCGGCAAAAAAGTGAAAAAAGTGTTTTTCTAAACTACCTCATTCATGACCGCTCCTCACGACTTCAACAAATTATGAAACAACAGGTCACTAATTAAACTAGTCTATCAGTGTACATTGTTCCCAAAATACAATTTTTAAGTGTTTCATTAACGACGAATATTAACTGAATAATTGTAATTATATTTTACAATAATAAAATACTTTTTGCAAATATTCATGACTGAAATTGCAATAAAACTTAAATTTCTGCAGTTGATTTATACTATTACCATCATCTCGCACTTAAATCATTCAAATGATATTCTTTACATCTTCTAGAACCAGTTTTGCGTGAAAAATGTCGTATGGAACACTTAAAATAAATAGAGGAGGAACACAATTTCTAGTTTAAAATATAAATCTTGTGGATGTTGGTAATATTAGATAAAATAAATGTGTGGTGATTAGTGTCCGTTAATCGATATTTTTTTAGAAAATGTATGTTGTATGTATATTTGATTGAATATATAAAATATATTTTGCATTGTATAAATTCACTTTTCCACATCCAAAATGTAATTGTAATATGTAAACAATGTTTGTAAATCCCAGGCCCTGAAGATAATCTCAATAAAGATCGAAACGTTGGAACGATAAAGAAAATGTTTTTCTGAAACCTATATCACACCAGACCGCATCTCACGATTTCTAAATATAAATGTTGTTTGAAAAAGTTCATATGTAAATTTACCGAGCTGCTAAGAAATAACGACATATCAAAATAAGAGTTGTGGTATCAATGTATCAAAAGAATCAAACCTATACCACATGGTGTGCTCTCATATAAATATTTTAGTCGGTTCTAAAAAGTTTTGGTTCTCCTTACTCAAAATACCTTATTTAAATTTATTTGCATCCAAGCGAGGAAAGAATAGGAAAGAAAATATTATTAAAAAACAAACAAAGGACCTACATCGTCAACATTTTGACTCGAGCACGATTGTTCAGTTCTGCCTGTTCGAAAGGTGGTTGCCTAACAGGCACTCTTCTCGGCCATGCCTTGAGCGTTCGTTAGGGGACCTTTGTAGAAGTTGAGTGCGTGAAATATGCTAGAGAGCTAGAGCACCTGCTTAGAAGGGTCGCAAGACGAGTAGATAACACGAAAATGAGGTCTATGTTGAAAGCAGCAATGTTACTTTTAAGGCAATGTTATGGCCTAACTTAAGGCCCAAAACAGGAAAGAACAAAGAAAGAAAGAGAGAGAGGAAACTTATTGATAAATAGATAGATAGATTTGTATAATTTTGTTCTTTTTATTATGAAAATTGTTCTTTTTGATAAATTAAATTTTGTTCCTATTGTTAAAATGTTATTATGTTATTATTATAGTTATTGAAATAAGAATAAATAAAAATTTTAGTTTTAGAAATCAGTGCAAAAGCAATCGTTTCCCTTTGATATACATTCCATAGAGAAATTGTATTATTAGTGATTCTGTTAAGTCACTAAACCCAGTTGTTTTTATTAAATGGTGTTAGGTCTCTGTAATAAAACTAAAATGATTATAATATGCCCTTAACGTGATTTTTTATTGTACATTGAATCCAATGGTTAGGATCACGGTAATGACGTTTACGTGTTCAGTGACGGGAACTCGGAAGGAAAAAATATCCACATCTTCTTTTGCCATATCAACTGGGATAAAATCCCAACGGTGACTGTGTCCTGCAACATTTTTGGGAAGATAACCAGCAATGATGAAAGAAACATTATTTCTACAAACTATCGTCATTTCTATTCTCACAGAACTAATTAAAAGCATTTGGACAATATAGTACATTACATTCGACGACTTCGGACCTCCTGAAGATATCCAATAAAAATGTGAAAAATTTTAAAACAACATTTCAAACAGGACAATGTGTTTATTTTAGTTTTTATTACAATTATTTGATATTTACCTCAACACTGACAACCAAAAAAAATTCCGCCCAAATGATCTTTTTAATTTTCTCGATAAAAGAAAACTCTAACATTAATTTGACTCATTGTTTTTATGAATAAATATTTGTATATGTTACGTTTTAAATTGAGAATATCAATTAAAGGTAAACACACTTAATCCTTATATATTTATTTCGCTGAATTCCTTATTTGGGTCTCTCGTATGAGAATGTGCCCAGGATCAATACTCCTTTACACTGAAATCTTTTCAGTCTTCACTGAATAAGAAGGTCTCGGGGCCACTTCAGCTCCAATCGACTAGGAGAATTTTCAGGCAGGTTTGAAAGTGATAACTGTCACACTAATAGATTATTGGATTGTTCTTCTACTATATTTTACTACTTTGAGACCCATATGGACTTTTCTTCTTAGTTATGTATGTTTTTTATATTTTTCCTGTTCATTTTGTTTTGTGTTTTATCAAATCGGTAATTGGTGCAGCTGTAAATACATAAATCATTAATTATTTGGCGATCGTGAGGTGCAGTCTAGTGTGACGTAGGTTTTAGAAAAACATTTTCTTTATCGCACCAACGTTTCGATCTTTCACTAATTTTCGAATTCCGCTTGACCAATTCGATTCAATTAATTAAGGGTTTTAGTTGAGATAAAAAAGTCAGTGTCACGAACGGGATTCGAACCCACGACCTTCGGCTAGATACGCCGCTACTCTACCAGTTGAGCTATCGTGACTTCGATCCACTCGGACACTAACTTCCCATCTCAACCCCACCTTTTGAATTTTCTCTCCTTTTCGCCATTCACGATAACTCACGAGGTAGAGTAGCGGCGTATCTAGCCGAAGGTCGTGTGTTCGAATCCCGCTCGTGACACTGACTTTTTTATCTCAACTTAAAACCTTAATTAATTGTTTCGATCTTTATTGAGATCATGTTCAGAGATCAAGGTGTGTGTTTTCCGTGTAGATGTATTGTGCGTCGTTGAAATGGCACTTCTTGCTGCTATAACAAAATTTCCAGTACAGCATTTATTTCGTTTCAACTTACTGATAATATTTTTTGTTTTTGCTTTTTCACTGAACGAAGATGTGAAGCAGTTTTTGGAATGGAAAAGTTTAAACTAGTTTTGTATAAGAATTTTGATCGGCTGGCTGCTGTATGCATATTATATTGTTCAGTTTGAATTAAACAGTAACAGAAAATTGAGTACTAATTGAATTTCCCTTTGCAAAACATCTAAACGCTTGTTAATCCTTCTGTTCCAGTTGTTCGGCCGATGGCCAAAATTTCCTCTTTCGCACTGAATTTAGTAAACAGCTAATCCGTGGGTCTGATGCGCTCAAAGGGATCGGTCAGTTTACAACTGGGACCCTCCTCGCCGCCCTACCGAACCGGTACTTTTGTCCCGGGAATTAGAGATTATAGTTGTTTAAACCCTTTGATATTATTTCCACTTCGTAGAGGAAGGGATTTTGGAATATTGGGGGGAGTGAAACGGTGTTTATTGATCTACGTTTGGAATACACCGGACCAGGCCTTTGTAAAAACAAAATGGTAAAATACCATGAATCTTTTTTCTACACAGTACAAAACACAACAAAAAACAGACATTGTTTTACCGGATTTCTGTATAAAGTTTTATGTATCTTACTGAAAACAACCACCACAAATTATTAATATTTATATAAATTACTATATGAAAGCTCATAACTTCCCACCCTCCTTTTTCCTTCTTTATGGTTAGGGTCGGTTAGGGATTTCCTTACTTCTGCGGCTAGAAAATTAGATCAAATAAACGAGCGAAAGAATTTTGGAAACAAGTGAACCACTTTAAAAGAAAAATAATGGCCTGCGGATCTAATATTTTAATGAATCAGTGGGTGTACCACTTTAGTAGTCTGCTCAACCCTGAAATTAATGTTGTATCAACTTTGTACGCAGAACCATCTATTCAGGATCAATGTTTAGATGCACCTTTTGCTCATGATGAGTTGACGGCAGTAATTTCCAGGTTAAAGAATGGCAAAGCTCCTGGTCACGACAGGGTATATTATGAGTTCTATAAATTTGCACCCGATATGTTTAAAGAAAAATTCGTTTACAATACAGGTATTACCCCCGGCTTCTTTCAGCCGGTCAATTATTTTTCCTCTCTTCAAGCACGGTGATTTCAACGAGGTTGCCAACTATAGGGGTATCGCTTGTATAGATACAACCGCTAAGATATTTTCTGGTCTATTACTGCTGCGTCTTGAAACTTACATATCTAATAATCATTTATTGTCTGAATTTCAAACAGGTTTTAGACGAACCTATTGTACTGTTGACAATCTCTTTGTGTTGATAAATATTATAAAACTCCGTTTCCTTGAAAGAGGTAAGAAGACATACTGTTTCTTTGTAGCTTTTCGGGCAGCGTTTGATCGAGTGGACAGAAAAACGCTTGTTTTAAAACTTTTTAATATTGGTGTATCAACCATATTCATAAAGGTGATAAGGTGTCTATATTCAGGTTCTTAGTCTGCAATACGTGGAAAAGAACTTCGTGAACAAGTCAGATCAACCTCGCGCTTTTTATTCTATAAGGAACTTTACCAAGATGATTTTAATATGTTTAACCTATCTAAGGATAGGTCTAAAGGTTTGTCATTGGTCCAGTTAAGGTGGTTATTCAAAATCAGAGGGGATCTCCTTTATCTCAATGATGCAGCTTTTCGGGCTAGAGAAAATGCAATTTGTTCATTATGCAATGACCAGGTTAAAGAAGACATAGTGCATTTTATTGCAAAATGCACTATCCTATGGGAGATTCGGCTTCTGCATCTAAATTTTTCTAAATTGAATGTGACACAGGTTATTGACTTACTGCTTAATGATTACAAAAAATTAATCAAATATGCGCGCCACGCCTGACACTATCGCCAAGAGTTAATATTAGAATTTAATTTTTGAATATTTTAAAGCCTTGTCATTCTAAATTTCTGGCCAAATAATTTATATATCTATATTATTGTAAATTAAACGAAGACCAAAAATTATTGCTTATAATGTATGCTAGTAATTAATGTAATTATTAAAAATTAAATCAATTGTAATATTTATTTATGGATCAATTTTTTTTTTAATTTTTTCTTTTGTACATTTTTCTCTTTGTCGATCAAAAATTTAAGTCAAATGAAAATCGACCTCCGGCAGACGAACCCTCCATGCCGTAATTTTACTTTAAATTATATACTATGTAATGTTTATAACATTTCTTTTTTGCAATAAATTATTATTATTATTATATATGATACTGTGATAAACAATAATTGATCTCTCTACTAAGTATAGATTTATTTTATTAACAGAAAATGATCATAAATAAACAAGAAAATATTTAGAATTTATAAAACACATAAATTAACGCAATGAAAGAGAAAACACAATTTAATATAGGTCAGTTTGAAATATGCCGTTAAAAGAATAGCTACATTAAATTAAAAACTAACGCTGGTGAAGAGTAAAGATGTTTCTTTGAAGAGGCGCGTTCATTTGAACCGATGGACCGCTGAATTAACTAATTAATTAACTGACGAGAGTAGAAGTTACGTTCCTGCGTACTGGCGACTTAAGAGCAACTGGAAGGACGAATGCAGAAGGTACGTCCTGCGTAATAGCGACAATATCAAATAGAAGGACGAGAGTAGAAGGTACGTCCTGCGTAATTGCGACAAGATCAACTATAAGGAAGAGAGAAGAAGGTACGTTTAAGCGTACTGGTGATTTAAGCGCAACTGGATGAACGACAGCGGAATGTACGTCCTGCGTAATTGCGACAAGATCAACTAGAAGGACGAGAGCAGAAAGCACGTTCCTGCGTACTTGGGACTTAAGAGCAACTGTAAGGACGAGAGATAAATGTGCGTTCCTCGAACTAGCGATTTAAGAGCAACTGGAAGGATGAGTGCAGAAGGTACGTTCCTGCGTATTTGCGACTTAAGAGCAACTGTAAGGACGAAAGGACGAGAGCAGAAGGTACGATTATGCGTATTTACGACTTAAGAGCAGCTGGAAGGACGAGAGCAGAAGGTACGGTTATGCGTATTTACGACTTAAGAGCAGCTGGAAGGACGAGAGCAGAAGGTGCGTACTTGCGACTTAAGAGCAGCTGGAAGGACGAGAGCAGAAGGTACGGTTATGCGTATTTACGACTTAAGAGCAGCTGGAAGGACGAGAGCAGAAGGTGCGTACTTGCGACTTAAGGGCAACTGGAAGAACGAGAGCAAAAGGTTTGTTCTTCCGTACTGCCGAGCAAGAGCAACTGAGTAAAAAAGTAATGTGTCAAGTCTATTCTTAGATTTACAAAATTTCTGCTTATGACAAATTTATTTACTCAATTTTTCCCGTAGGACAAAAAAAAAGGATAAAACTTTAAATTATTATTCGTAAATAAAAAACATTACATTGTTGTAAACAGCAAGTTTAATGTGATTTGTCGGATGATACTTTCACAAAAGAACGACCTGGTTTTAAACAGAAACGATCCCCGGATGAAATACTGAGCCTTGTTGTCCGGTCAGCCTCGCTTGTATCATGTTTTCATTAAAGCCATCGGTATAATGCAGAATGAAATGCAGGTATGCAGGCCTCCCCGGTTTACAACAGTTGTGCAATGCGGGAGCAATTCCAGGCATCTCGGGACGCCCCCGTTCCGAACGCAACCCTATCAATTACTACGGTACAAATCATGGAAGGAATTGTTGCCATAACAGGACTCCGCTTGTCCTATGATATTAGAAATGCTGAAATTCAAAGAATCCATGGAAAGAAATTGTAATTATTTCAATGGAAGGGGGGCAAAAGAATTTCGTTTACTTATTTTTACAGAAAGAAGAAAATTTTCAATGTCAAATTTTAAAGTGAGTACCAATACATTGATTTATTCTAAAATTACTAGGATTGTATAAATTCATTGTTTTTCCACATCCTACGTGTATTTGTAATTTAAACAACGTTTATAAATCCCAGGCCCTGAAGATAATCTCAATAAAGATCGAAACGTTGGCACGATTAAGAAAATCTTTTTCTAAAACCTACGTCACACCAGACCGCATTTCACGATTTCCATATAATCATTTTCAATATCATTGTATTCATAAATTTAAAAAATAATTCTTAGACTATAATATAACAAAAATATCACTTTTTCTTATATTATTGTAAAAGGAAGATACCATGAACCGAAATATTCTAACAACAAAAATAAATAAAATCAAAAGTGTGATTTTGAAAAACACACACAATTATACTTCCGTGTGAGATTTTCTATTTCATGTTCTCGACTTTTTCTCTCAAATTTAAAACGCCGAATCCCGTTGGTTACACGTTGTGGACCACTGGGAAAGGATTCATTTCCACAATTTTATTTGAGTCAGCGCCAGGGCAGAGCGGCTTCGCTTTGAGGGTGCCTCCCTACCAAAAATAATTCATTCCCGGAGCATTTCACGCTCGGCAGAGTCCCATTCGGCCCCGTCCCTTTCGCTTTTCCTTTTGCAATCTTTCACGAACAATCGGACACAATGAGGGCACACAAAGAGATGTTACCCGAAGCGACAGGTGTGCACGGGCCAAATGGGAAAAGCCGTTTGCCGTTGGATATTAAAAATTAACTTATCCCTTTGACGCAAATCGTGATATTGTCAAACAGACTCGTATGTCTTATACAAATGACATTTATATTTTTTGCCCTTATCTCATCAGCAATTCTGAGATGGTACTTTAGGTGCAAGGCTTTGCCAGTCTTTTTTTCTTCTAGGGGTCATTGGGGGCCTTTCTTCCATTGTGACATAAAAGACCTATTGTGGAATGGATCCTTCTTTATTTCCAAACTTCAGAAAGCACACTGCCCTTACGTTAGTTGAGACCATTTCTCGATTCCTCTTTTCTTTTTCTATTTAGGGTTAATATCTTTTTGAAGTGGCTTTACCATACCCGGACTAATGTTTTGCGTTAAGAAAGGACAGTTCCATTATTTCTGCCTATTCATGTCACTATCGGCAGGTTTCAGTCCCTGCTTTTTCTTTTTTTACAGTGAAAATCGGTGGTTGTAATGCTTACCTGCAGAGAAGGCAGTACAATTTTTCTTAGTTGAAAACATGAGAAAATTGTATGATTGTTTAAATTCATCTATTTAGTGTGTGGTCTTTTTTTTATTAATCCATGTGTTCAGTTACGCTTTTAGGATTCTTCGGAGCAAGCCGATTTGGGGTTCTTCGCCTTCTATCCTATCATGTCCTGGCGCACAAATCACGTCCACTAGATTTCTTTTTCCGAGAATACCAACATTTCTGTGACATCCTAAGCCAGCTTGAAAGGTAGAGAAGCATTTTGTTTTTGCCTAGATATCTGAGAATATTTATGCCTGTGCAACTTGTAAACTTGTGAACGGAGTTCTATTACTATTGTTATATTGTATAGTATAAGATCTGACATAGAAAAATTGAACAGACGGGGCCTGAAGGTTTACCTAGGTCAAAATTTTGTCCTTTGACTTCTGGTTCTGATTGATGTTACATTTTAGGTTCATCTGTACATCTTAATTATAACGTTTTATTAGGTTAGCTTCAGGGAATATATACTCTAAGGATCTCTTGTTAGTTAGAAATATAGTCTTAGTTAAAAAGGGTTTGTCAAATTTTTTTTTAAATTCATTTTATATATAACTGTGTTTTATATTTATACGCAATTGTGATGATGATTAAGATGAAATGGAATTAAGCAGTAGTTTTGTTTTCTCTGAGCACTGCAGCCACCTTGTTTATCCTAATTTTTCTAATTCTTTAGTTCAATTCAATTGATACCTCTCTTAATTGACTGTCATTGCTGCAATTGTTTCCTCTGGAACTACATGCTATCCCAGGTTATATTTCCAATGAGCGGCTGCTTCAAACTCAAAGATAAAATAATATACGGGCCGTTTCTTCCTTCCTATTGCATAATAAAAAAATTGAGTCGTTGTTGAATACACTCATATTGTGCAGGTGTTTTCTCGGGTAACTATGAATATTACGATCACTCTCCTGACTTTTACCTTTTCTGAATTGCCAGTTTTGATATGGGTTCGTTAATCATAAGTTTACTGTGCCTCACACACCTAGAGTAGGTCCATTTCTGCTTTTTTTGTGAACCCATTCTGAGATGTGTTTGTCCTCCAAAGATAGGCGGTGTGCCTATAAATGGTGTCCTTTTGAGATGGACGGGCAAAATCTCTCTTGTATCAATGGCGCTATAAAAAAAGGGTTTAATGTTTTTCGTATACTTTCTAATTTTTACCTTTTTTGTAAAAAAATTATACAGGGTAAGTGAGGCCCAGTTTAATTTTAATATCACAAATAACTTTATATCCTGATACATCGTTTTAAAGAATTTTTGTGCTGGAGACTATGGGGCTAACGGATTTTATATTGGCTAAGAAGGTGAAGTTATGACAAAATTTTGAAAAATGCATTTTATTTGTTTCGTTGTTATTCCAATAATTAACTTCTTCACTAAGATGCCATGAAGATGCCATACATATTCCCAGTATAACAACCCACATGTTTAACCAAACCTTGAGTTTTGTCTCCAAACGCAAGAATATATACAAAATGTAAAATATGAGCTAGAGACTTAAATTATAAGAAATATAAACATAAAAGGCTTAAGCATATACTTTTTGTTAAAAGTCTTCCCTAACTATTTATTGTTAAATAATACATCTACTTTTCTTGCATAGGTAACAAAAATGAGTATTTTAAATTCTTTTCATTCATAGTCCAGGTCAAAAATTGTGGTAGAAGATTACAATGATTTAAGTTAATGATAAAAATTGTAACGCTTGTATTCACTCTGCAAAAGTTTTTGTTAATTTTATCAGTGGGTTTTCCAGTTTTTCCCTCCTTGAGCTGATAACGCTTATTTATACATCTCATTACTATTATAAAATTGGTAGATGGTATAGGTCATGGTTTTGACCTGACGTTTCCTTTTAATTCTAGGTCTAATAACATTTTTGTTCAAATTTCTATTTTATGTTGCAAATAAAGGCTCTTATTATCATTATTTAGTTAAGTACATATTAATTGCCTTCACTGTTTATATTACGTTATTGTTGTAGACGCCTGTTGTAATCAAAGTCCCGATGTCATGGTCTATTTTATTTTTCTCGTGTAGAAATATGTGATGATTAGTGACCATTAGTCGAGATGCGGTCTGATGCTACTCTCAACACAACACGCAAGAATGGCAAACTTACCCTGAAAACAAACACTTTGAGTGAGTAAAAATACTTTGATTGAATATAAAAAATATATTTTTTGCATTGTATAAATTCACCTTTTTCCACATCCTACATGTATTGGTTAGATTTAAACAATGTTTATAAATCCCAGGCCCTGAAAATGATCTCAATAAAGATCCAAACGTTGGCACGACAAAGAAAATGATTTTCTGAAACCTACATCACACCAGACCGCATCTCACGATTTCTGAATAATCGTCTATTTTATTTGTTTCTTCTTTATATAGTTGTGCTTTTATTACCGTTTGGCTATCTGTTCGTAAGAAGATTTTTTTTATCAGTGTAACGACTTTCAAGATTTTCTATGGCACAATCATTGATAGCATGTATTTAAACTTGAAAGAACGAAAAGTTCTTCCCTAATTTTGATTGCTCATGAATATATTTGATCGGGATCCTTCATTTGTTTCGGACATGTCTGAATAGAATAGCATTATATTTGATATTCTCTGGATTTCTTCTTTTCCTTTAAAGCAAGTTGAGTCCTTATAGGTTATTGTGAAGAATATTTCCGATAAATCACAATACTTTCTTATTTCTAGATTAAATTAACGTTTAGATCGTGTTTAACAATTATATTTTTTAAAGGAAATTTTTGGTTAATATTATTACTAAGAAAGTAATAATACATTTTAACATCTAGAGTTGTAAGAAATTCTGATATTTTATATACTGTATCATATAAGGATGTTTTTGTATTTATAAATACAATAACATCCTTATATGATGGGTGAATTTATATTTAGTATTTAATTACATCGTCGAAAACAATGTTGGAGTAAAGAGAATCGAAAAATATTCCATTTCCGTTTGTGATCTCCCTACAAAACCTTGAAGTTTCGAATGAGAGACAAAACGTCTAACATTGATCTAGCTAATGTTTTACAGCATTACATTTTTTTAAACATATTCCATTCCTCTCATAAAACAATAAACTTAATATGGAGAAATGTGTGTTGTTTAATGACTGTTACTTGATGATTATTTAGAAGTCGTGTGATGCGGTCTGGTGTGACGTAGGTTTTAGAAAAACATTTTCTTTATCGTGCCAACGATTTTATCTTTATTGAGATCATCTTCAGGGCCTGGGATTTATAAACAGAATTTAAATTTTACAAATACATGTAGGATGTGAAAAAAATGAATTTATACATTGCAAGAAAATTTTAGATTAAAAGCAAAATAATTCATACAATGCTGGAAAATTTTAGATTCAATATATATACATGTTTATAAAATATTTGTACTCACTCAAAGTGTTATGTACGTTGGATTTTGAAGGGGTGGGGAAGGAAGTCAGGATAGAAAGACATTTTTTATGAGGTTTTGGCTTCTTTGAGGTGAAAGGAGCCGACAATAGAAAAAAGTGGGTAATGGTTCGGCCTGATTATCTTTTCAGGATTATACAGACGGGGATAAATAAGGAAAGGAATGTGATGATTGTTATATCTGTATACATCACACTTTGAGTTAGTACAAATACTTTGATTGTATCTAAAAATTTCTAGCAATTTATAAATTTCTTTCTTTCACATCCTACATGTATTTGTAAAGTTTAAATAATGTTTATATATCCCAGGCGCTGAAGATGACCTCAATAAAGATCGAAACCTTGGCACCATAAAGAAAAGGTTTTATTAAAACTCACGTCACACCAGACCGCATGTCACGATCTGCAATCAATAAACCTAATGCATTTTTGCTAGAATTTACATTATAATTTTTCGATAAAGTGCCCCTGTGAGTTGAAAATTTATATTCTTGTATAAAGCTAAAAATTAACATTAATCTTAGACTGAATCACAAGAATATAAATTGGCCTTGAACACTTTCGTCCTTTTGGGTTGAACGAACAGTCTTCAAAGTCAGACCTATTTTCCCTAATTGAGTTTCAGGGCTTGTCCAATCACTGGACATCTGGGAGGGAATTGAGAGCTTTTGATTCCGAGAAGGAACGTTGCCACCTCCCGGCCGGCCATGAGTCTGAGAATGAGGGCGAGAGTTGAGAGAGAGAGAGAGTGAGAGAGAGATAGAGAGAGTGAAACTAGTACAATATCAGGCCTTATTGCTCGTCCCCTGTCGCCTCCAATATCTGAGGGCTTATCAAAGCCGGATGACGTCATAGGGATTGGCTATGATAAGCAGAATCCAAGGCAATGATACTCGCACGCATTGGAATTGGGCCATCGGTTTATACAAAATATCATACATTTCTCCACCGAGAGCTTTGACATCAAATCGCGATTGGCGCACATATGTCACACCGGGTTGAGCAAGCTAATGCTCCATTCCTCCATAACGTAAGTTGATTTGGGAACGATATCTCTTATACTTTCTGGACCCTTTTATCTCAGGGGTGAGATTTTATTTCTTTTCACACACAAAACAAAATTGCATTTTTGTTTTTACTTGTTTAACTTTCTATCAACTTATAAGCCTGTATAACTGGAAAAATCGTCTGTTTATCATCCGAAATATTTATGTGTCAGAAAATAATATTGCACTTAATCACAATGACTTATCTGGCAGTTTTTACCTCTCTGCACATCCAACATATCCAAACTAAATGAAACTGAATTTTCTAACAGATCCATTTATTGATTTATCTATTAATTTACCAATCTAATCGTTCTCAATATATGATCTCTTCATAATATATGTCGGAAGTGGCCTGAGATGCGCCAAGCGGTAGGAGAGTAGAAAGTGTTGAAAATCGGTTGTTAAAAAGTGTCCAAATCATTCTATTTTGTTCAAATTGTGTGATTAAGTTTTACTTTTGTCGCTTGTAATCAGTAAAATTCATAAGTCACTTCGAGTACAATTTCAATAGACACTAACATCCAATTTTCCTACATATTCCCCCACGGGGTTCGTCGCTCTCACTCACTCTCTTTTTTTTTCTCTCTCTCATTAATTTTAATCCTTTATACATAGTTTCTGTAAATAGCTGCAATTTTAGTTTTAACTATATTCTGTGTGATCACAAATGTACCTGTAAGAAATTGCTCGTCAGAACAAAAGATAGTTTGAATATAGTTATTTTCAAAATAGCAGTTTTCACCGTCAAAAATGTAGTATGCTGGCCATGTGTTCTATAACCTTAAAACCAAAACGCTTTTACAAAAGTTTTCATGTTAACCGTTTTTTTCATTCTTGGGAAAGCCCTGATGATGGCACTATAAAGTGAGGAAAGCTCGGTGAACCCAGCCTTTAGTCTTATTTTTTTTACCTGTCGTAAAGACCTCTATGAAGAATGGAACCCTACTATTAATAGAAATTATTTGCTGGTCGATCAACAAACATTTTGTTTTTATGCTATTAAATATAAGATATATGTAATTATCTTAGTGCATTGCTATGTTTCAGGGGTTATTATTATTATTGTAATCCCGCTCTTCAATCTGGGAACTATTTTTTTCTATTTTGAATTCTTCTACTATATTTGCACAATGTAATTTTATATTAAAAATGATCGAATATAAGACAAAGTGGATACTCTCACGTTACCCTTTTTTTCGAGTTATAAATTATTTTCATAATGTTATTGAAACTGTACTGACTAATTTACAAGTGTAACAAACAAACAAAACAACACCTATTTAAAACTTTAAACCCTTTGCTTCAAGTAAAGTAATTCCTGTCATACACGAGGGTTTAAACTACCGGTTGGGTGGCGCCGACGATGTCATACAATTTACATTATATTTTTAATAATATTATCAATTAAAAATCCATGGTCTCGGCGGGGAACCTAAAATCACTAGCGGGGCAAATACGAATCGGACGCCCACTGCGGTATCCTTATGTAAGTAGCTTTTTATGTGTATTTTTATGTATAATTAAATTAAAAATTGAATTTAGAAAGAACGAAATCAAACATATCCCCTTCTTTCTATGATCCATAGGATAAAAATATAAACGAAGTAATTCCTATACTAACGTGCTTAACGTCCAATTTCCAACTCCATGTGGGTTTTTTTGGGCGAGGCATCAAAACCAACTAACAATACTTTTACTTAATTAACACAAATAAATTTTTTTTGAGAAAATGATCTTAGTGAATTGAAACTGTCGATTTTATTTTATTTATTTTTTTGAAGCGTAGAATTTAACTACAGTGAACTTTTAGGAAAATTACAATACTTGTCTCATTCACCAAATTGGAGGCAGGAGTTCGTGGGATTTAAGTAAACGGTTTTCATACAGATCCTTGGTTATCCGGGGATTGGCCGGTAATTCCTCTTCCCTCTTGCCGAGCAGTTCACTTCACTTCTAATTACAGGGAAGACTTACGAAAGGGTGTAACAAGATACCTGGTTACTCGGTGCTGTGGTTTTATACACTACTGGGTCCATATGTCCCACTTTCCCAGGTTTGCATGCAAAGTGGAACCCTTTAACTACTGTCTTTTCAAAAGTTATTATTAGTTTAAACTTATATAAGTAGGTTTAGAAAGACGTCTGTTCTAATAATGATTCGAAAACTTAGTCTTGAAATCTATGAGGAAGAGGAAACGTTGGAATGCGAGTTTCAAAGCTAAGACTTATGAATAATAATTTCATACTGTTTTAAGAATTTATAAATAAATCAATGGATTAGAAATAATGCTTCCATACGGTTCTAAATTAGATAGGCAGTACCAAAGCTCATGTTTGCTCTAGCTGATGTTTAATAAAGTCTTAGAACTTCTCTAGAAAAATATGTTCATAGATAAGAGCACAAGGGGCGTACAAAGTCAAAACAGAATATAAAGCCAAGAAGAATACGGGACGGCTAATTTTTAATGGAAGTAGCACAAGGGGAATAACAATTAAGAATCGTTCACAAAAATTCGAATTTACAACAAAAAGACTTTAAATTAATTGTCTCAAACATGAAAAACTTGTTTTATTTGAAACTTAAAAGCATCGATTTGTATATTTCTAGAATTATTTTTTTGTACTCTTGAACATATTCAAGTGATTATTTAACTAAGTGAGAAATCATCAGAATTTAACTGCTCGGAAAACCCGGATTTGATTTATTTTTAAGAGAGTTATTTGACATTTTGTAACAGCTTTTTCTGAAATCGGCATAAGAGCAAAACGTGCAGTCTAAATAAATCAACATCATAAATGCCTTTTAGAAAAATGCCAAATCCAGGAAAAAGAGGCTTAAGGTCGGGGAAAGCTTTCATATAAAAACAGGGGTGCAACAAGAAGGCTGAAAATCCCCATATTTTTTAACGCATTTCTAAAGGAAATATTGAGAAATCTTAATTGAAAGGAAATTAAATATTCACAAAAGAGGAAAACGCTTGTTTTTTATGCACGACATAGTCCTCTTTGCCTTCTCAAAGGAAAAGAGATTAAACACTATCGTTTTCCTAGACAGCAAGAAAGAACGTTTGATACGTGAAATAAAATCAACGTTGACAAAAAAAAATGGGGTGGGTCAATATATATTTGGGCCAATTAGTAAGCTTCGCAAAAATATTTTGAAAAAGCTGCAACCAAGAACAATTGTCTAATGGAGAAATTATTGGGTTTTGAAATTCGAAAAACGAAAAACGAAAAATGGCCAAAGTTAAAAGATCTAGAATAAAAATGCCGAAATACGTAAAAACCTAATAAAATATATTCCTGGAGTAATTAAGGATATAAAATGGGATTGGGTGGGCATCCTGATAAAGCATGAAGACAAACGATAGATGAAAATAGTTACAAACTGGACAAAAATCTTAGAAAACCAGGAAGACTACTCATACTATGTCAAGACGATTTGAAGCAGAACCACGTTAGCGCACAAAAACCACCAACTTGCAAGGAAAAGGAGAGACCTAGTCAAAAGTCACTCAGTAAATATAACATTAATATCTGGAGGAAATACAATATTTTTTCGGTTGCTGTAAGTGTATAAATTTATAAAAAATTAAAATCTTTGTTATTTATCCATGTTATGAACACAAAAAAATTTAACTAAAATAAACAAACGAAATTCTAAAAATATAAATTTAAAAACAAAATAATGAAACACTACACGAATATTAAAGAGCCCTTCAATTCAAATTCCATCACACAGAGATAAAAACGGCTGCTGGTCAAAAAATAATAAAAACGAAGCTAATAAATATTTAAATCATTAGATAGGGACATTTGAATCCAATAACATATGCTCAAATCTTCTCGTTTGCTGAAATTGGTATTAGACATTATAAATTGAAAGAGAGAGCCTAAAAACATTACGAACTCCTAGATTAAACCAAGTAGTAAGAGAAATTGAGAAAAAGTTTAAAAAATTTAATTGACGAATGTAATTAATAGTTATTCAGATATCGTGAGATGCGGTCGGGAGTGATGTAGGTTTCAGAAAAACATTTTCTTTATCGTGCCAACGTTTCGATCTTTTATTGAGATCATCTTCAGGGCTCAAAGTGTTTGTCTTCTGTGTAAGTGTGCCATCCTTGTGTGTCGTGTTGAGAGTGCACGACACACAAGGATGGCACACTTACACAGAAGACAAACACTTTGAGCCCTGAAGATGATCTCAATAAAAGATCGAAACGTTGGCACGATAAAGAAAATGTTTTTCTGAAACCTACATCACTCCCGACCGCATCTCACGATATCTGAATAACTATCGATTAACGGTCACTAATCTCTACACAAATGTAACTAATGTAGCAATAAGACTCAGGTTCCTAATATCTGGAAAGTGGCTGAGATCACTATGATAGCAAAACCGGCTAAACCACCACAAGAAATTTCATTCTATCATTCATCCCATAGCTTCCATTTATCTCACAACTGTTTAGATAAACGAATGCTGAAAAGACAGAAACCTCAGAATAAAATAACGAAAATTATGATTGTTACATGGTTTTGCCCACCCTGTCACAAACATACAAAACAAAGGATACAAATTCACGTTCCACAACTCTTTCACACAAAACCAATATGACACCACAAGAATAGTACCACACGTTATGTGCGTATGAGATACTTGGTGCAATTTTTTTATTTACACATTAAATTAAATTTTTTCCAACATATGTTTTGTAATTTACCAAGGCCCTGAAGATGAGCCGAATAAAGATTGAAACGTCAGCAAAAAAATGAAAAAAGTGTTTTTCTAAACTTCCTCATTCATGGCCTCTTCTCACGACTACAACAAATTATAAAATTATATGTTCAGCTTTGTTCATAGACAGATCACAAGCTTTGACAAGGTTTAACAAACTTGCAAAGGACGACAGTCCCAACACACTATGTCGAACTTTTGTCTTCTTAATTTTAAGAAAAAGGGTTTCTAGTTTGTCAACAAAAAGAATATCACGTGTTCGAAATGAAGGCAGTTGTACCACAAGGAAACACTCTATCCCGAAGTTAAAGTGACCTACAACTAATGGAAAACATGCCCATGGCAACATTTGCTGTAACACCGCTGTCCTCTCATTGGGAAAATTCATTGATTCATCTGTTATAAGAACAACATCCATGACTGGATAGATACTTTGAAATTCAAATAAGTTACCAGAAGTCCTAAGTTAACATCGCAAAGAAAAACAAACAGTCAAATAACCTTCTTTAACAGCAAAATAGTACTACCCCATAATTGAGGATAATATTTAGTCATGATGCAAAACAAAGACTAAAATTGAAAATAATAGATCAAAAGGTTAACTTCATTAAAATTAATCGCCACCCAAAGTACCCGCGGCTTCCTTCTACACAATAAAAGAACTGAAAAGGCCCAAACAGGTTGACTTAGTATTTTGCAATTAAAAAGGTTGACTCAGCTGGTTATCCTGTTACAATAATTGGTATTATTATTAGTTATTAGCCAGTGCAAAATTAACAAAGGGTAGCAATTTACCATTTTGAAATTATAAAATTACAAATTAAAAATAATGAATATAAATTTTAACCATAATAATATTAATAATGTGTGTGTTTGTTTAAATTTTGCTGCAGGAAATTGGTCGTTTCGTAGAACTAACACTTACTCAAATAACTTTCTTGTATTATAGAAGCCTGTTAGTCGATACAAATACTGTAACCGCCTTAATTTTTGTTCTAATTTTAAATTTAAATATTGGCAGTTTGAACTAGGCAAATATTGAACATTGGAGGGAAAATGTATACTAAAATTTTCCACAAGTTTTCCAAAATCCCATTATACTGACTGTCATCGATAAATGTATTAAATCAATTTAGGCAAATAGAAAATAGTCAAGAATTAATCCCCCCATTAGTCTGAACGTGCGAAAATATGGTGGAATTTTCAATTAATTTAGGTTTTGGTTGAGATAAAGAAGTCAATGTCACAAGCAGGATTCGAACTCACGACCATTGGCTAAATATATAATAATATAATTAATATAATTATATTGTATATTATACTATAATGCTCTATCACTTGAGCTATCGTGACTTCTGCCCACTTGGACCCTAACTTCCCATCTCAACCCCAACTTTTTTTAAATTTTCCTTCCTTTTTGCCATTTTCCGAGTAGATCGAAACCTAATAAAAATATGCTAGAATGTTATTCGTTCTAATAGAATGTTCATCTAAAATTATTAAAAGCCAATTTGTGTTTCGTCGTTTGTTATTTTTTGTACCAAATGATCAAACGCATCAATAACTTTTTGATGCTAAATTTTTGTTAAAGGCAGTAGAATTTACTTTTGTTGAAGTTTTCAATTGTAACCTGTTAATAAACCCTATGCCTGGAGACGGAAGTAGCCACTTCACCATGGGTATCGCCCCGGCGAAATAACAAGCACGAGGAAGTTAGCCCTAACCAGTGCCTCCAAGATAGGGTAAAGGTGGAGTAAGGAATTTACCGATTCGACTAGCCTTTTTCAAGATCATAAATCACAGCTTCCAATGCGAGTGTTTCCCGAATTAAAGTGGCAACCAAAGTTTTCGCTTAATGTAGTGTCGGTTTGTAGCGGTACCCTTCTCAAACGATTCCTCACTTTCGTTAAAATTAAAAAGCCTAATTCAATGTGTATAGAGATTAATTTAAGTTAGAATAAATACCTTTATTATTGTAGATATCTGTAATTAGTTCAACTATCACACTTCTTTTTTTTATCGTTTCCCTTGTTCATAAATTACCACAATTAATTATTTTAACAAACCTCCCTTCTCAAGCAGGGCTATCTCCTGACTACCATTACTTTGTATCCCCGATGATAGTCAAACACTTTTTGGCGCCCGTAGATTTATTTTTTATTATCTATTTCAATTTTAGACTGAGTAAACCAGACTGTGGTTACACCATATATAAAAATTAAATTAAGACAAAATTTCTAGCATTCTCAAGCTCATTCTGACAACACGAGAATTCAAAGATTTCTCTATATTGTCTGCGAGATGGTGAATATTTAATTTGTTCGTTACCAACCATTTTAGTTTTCCAATCGTCACAGTGTTGCCTTTTGGCTTTTAGCCATCCTCACCGAAACACTGACACACTTAAGATGGCGAATGCCGAAAAATCTGATAGATGGATAGGCCGATCGAAATCATATGTAACGATAAGATTAAAACCTGAATAATTTTTAATGTCCTTTTTTTTTAAATATTATCCAGAGCAATTATTGTAGTAGTGAATACATACGCATTTATTGGTGAAAGGGTGGTAGTTTGAATTAAATTCAAGTGAAGACGGCAATCGAACCAAAGACGGCAAGTATACTAAACGAGGTAACTTGCTGACATGGACCCCCTAAGAGAATTACTTGCGATAAAAATATTTTTAAAATTATTTCTATTTAAAAATCTTTGTTTAGGAGAAAATTATATATAATTTAACCCAGAATAAAAGTTTATTTTCTCAGTATTTTTTCCAAACTTTATGGAATATGTTACAAAAGATTAACACGGAGTGAAAAACAAAACCAATTATTTTGATGAATGCTAAACAAATTATTGGTAAAAGAAGAGCAAACACGACCGATAATGAAAAGCGGGAAAGCCCGCTGTAATATAAATTTGTTATTATTATTTTTTTTTAATTTTTAACTGAGCGCAGGTTAAAATAGAAGAGGGCGGGTAAGCTAAATGTGCCCTCTAAATCAGGCCGGAAAAACGAAGCCCTCCTATCAAGAAAAGCATTTACACGGGGGTGAAAATAGCACTTTCATCCCTTTGACACAGCGATTAGATCAATGCTTAAAAATGAACTGTAATTAAAAAGAGACCCGGCCGGAAAAACTGGTAAATGGATTTTTTTATGCACACGGATCGAAAGATTATTTTTGTATCAAGAGAGAGCGAGTAAGAGAGTGAAAATGAAAAAAAGAAGAGAAAGCGAAAAGTAGGCAGACGGTGTTTGATCTGCGATAAGTTTTGTAACACGAAAGCAATAAAGTAAATGTATCTTTTCAATATATTCACATTGAAATTTTTAAATAAAATTTATCGCGATGGCAAACGGAATAATTTCACAAAGGAAATAAAAGAGTGACACTATATTTTTTAAAATACTGCAATAGGCATGAAAGACACGCAAAAGATGCTAAAATGTTATTTCAACCCGTTGAAAGCACAAGCACTCGGGATTTCGTGGGGTTTCCAAAACAGTTTCTAAGTGATTTAAACTTAGCAACTGTACTAGGCTACCCGTGATAGAGATAGTTCCTTCCTACCGTTCCGCAAGTATTATCTCTTATTAACTAAAGTTATTCAGGTTTAAAACGATTAGACATTCAACACCTTGAGAAGGATCGCCGAAAAAACCGATGAATACTATTTCAAAACTAATGTACATCCACGAAACACTGCAAACCTTGCTGTATAAATTTTGTATATTTATACGCATGAGGACAGCTTACGTTCAGTTATTAACTGAATATTATATATATATATATATATATATATATATATATATTATATTCAGTTAACCAATCCTCTTGATAAAATCTCAGCGCAGTTGAACAAGGAATATAATCTTCTAGGCGTCAAAATGATAAATCTAAATAAATTTCTTCGCAATTTATTCAATCGAAGATAATCAATAAAAAGCTAAATAAATAATTGTAGTTCAAAATAAGATAATAAAAGTTATAAGGACCACATGAGAGTACGCCTTCACCAAGGACCGGCCAAAAAGACAGATAAGAAATTATTATAATGATTAATGGCCACATTGAGGATCCAGTGAGTCTTTATTCTATATTTCTTGTTCATTTAATGTTCAGTTTTTCTTTCCAAGATATTTTATTTTTATTGTCCAAAAAGGAATAATGTATTTTGTTTATTTAATTTTTTTTATTTTTATTTATTAAAATTGTTTGATTATTTTGAATTATATTATTTTCGTTTTATTTACTATTATTATTATTTTTAAATTAATTATTCTATATGTGGGGTATTCAGTGTCACCAGCGGGATTCAAACCCACGACTTCGGCTAAATACTACTGGTCTGATTGATCGGAAGGGCCATTTGGGCTAACACAAACTAGCCGATCCAGTTTTTGATCTTCTACATCGTTGTTGTTTATAAAATAATGTTATAGATACATATTTACTTGCTCAAAATCGATTAAATTGTTATTTATTTAGATTTCTTGCATATTTATCTAATTATTACAACTATAGATATTAAATCTTACAACTGAAACTTGCCAGTTAAACTCTTCCGACAGCGGTGGCAGAGGGGTAAAGGCGTCCGAATTGTAATGTCTCGCTAGCGGTCCTGGGTTCGAATCTTCCCATGGATTTGCAATTGTGAATTATATGATTAAAGTATTGTATAGTGGTTTGCCCCTCTTGCTCCCGTTAGCCAATGGGTAATTGGATTTTAAGGAATTATTTATTACAGGGATTACTTTACGTTCCTTTTTTTACAACTGAAACTGGCTACATAGTAGTACAACTAAGCATAGTCTATAAAACATAAAATCGCGGTCTGTCACCGGCTAGATGCTCTAAGTTAGACTTGGTCTATATGAAATTAGAACTAAATGTAATATATTTTCCAATAAAGAATAACAAGAAAAATGTAAGCAAACAACAAAAATAAAAACATTTAACAAAAATTACTTCTTAGCCCAGTTAAGTTCAAGCCAAAGTTTTAAAATTAGCAGTCACAGTAAAAATGATATAACAATAGTTTATAGTATGTTTAATAACGCTTATGTGTTATGAGTAAATGAAGAAATTTTAAAAAATTCCAATTTTTTTGAGAGGATATTTTTGAGTGAACGCCGACCTCTATTTTTAAAAGCTTCTCGTTCATGAATTTTACATTCTTTTCCTGATAGCTTCCCCGAAAGAAACGAAAATGCTAATAATTTTTGATGGGGTGGCTGAGTGTGATTTGTGCTTCATTTAAATTTAATTTTTTAATTCTTTTTACTAGCAACCTATCGACAAATATTTCTTGATATCTATTGTTTTGATCTAAGTTTGTAATTGTTTATCATGCTTGTTTATTAATTAAGCAGGTATTATTGGAAGTTTTAGCCTACGGTTTATGAGCCAAATGAATTTACGTACATGGTAGAAAATACTGTGTTGTTGTGATAGTGTCTTTAGTTTTAGGTTTTCTATATATTTGACTTGGATTATTTCTTATGTACAGTTTTCAGTAAAAAAATGTTTAAAAAACCATCTTTATTTATTGCTTTTACTTATTTATACAAAAATGCCGGCCTTACAACAAGTTTGTAAAGACGTTTATTTGTATCATTCAGTTCTGAGTTACGAAAGAAAAGAGAATCCTCGTTGCCACATATCCCTTTTTAATAATCTCATTTACGTGACTGGAGAAGTTAAGTTTCTTGTCTAAAATAACTCCTAAGTATATAATTTTTTCAGTTATAGCAACTGGAAAACAGTTAATTGACATTTTCTGACAAACGATTGAGCGTCGCGTATTGACCTTAACTTTAGGGGCATTAATTTTAACTTCCATCCATTACTGAAACGGGACACCCTGTTTATATCCTCGTGCAGCCTCCTGACGATTGTTTCAGGTCTCCAAGCAGAGCTGCATATTGCTATACCATCTACATAAAGTGTAAGTTGGTAATTTCAAAACTTGTGCAGAGGATGTATGAATATGTGGAAAAGGGTTGGTCCCAGAATGGACTCTGGGGATTCCAGTGGCGAAGAAGAACGGATTTAAGATTATGTTGTTTATATGGACACAGAACGGAATTTTATATAAGAGGAAACTATTTCTACGATATACCGTGAAAATTCCATGTCAATCAGCCCTCGTACTGCCAAATAATGTTAAATGCCGTTTCCAGGTTGATGAGAATTATGTGCTTTTTATGGTTAAACATTTTTGCGGGCTTAGTAAAGGTCAAAGCAAACTGCTGATCCACTATACTGTTTTTTCCATTCTGATTGATGATACCAATGATTTTGCTCATTCCACTTAGAAGGCTGATTGGTCTCTGACTAGGCGGATGTCCCAGAGGTTTTTTGGCTTTCTAATAAAATGAGTTTATGGCAATTTGGGAATTAACTCCAAAATTCCTTAGCCTTAAACAAATAGACACGTGCTTTTCTAGCTATATTCTTAACCTTTAAATTTTACAGATTATCCAACCTTACTTATCTGTGGTTATTCCTAGACGCTATGTTTTCGCTAGGCGTTACGATTTCACACTCTGGACATTGAGTTAGCCGTGAACGCATTGAATTTCTAGGACACAACCCTGCTTACTGTATACTGGTAAGGTAATGGGAACCCTGAAATGATGAACTGGTTCGAAATATCTTCCCATGCCATCCACATTTTACCTATCACTCACCAGAGCACCATTGACTGGGAGCCATACCGAATTGCAAAATTATAACCGTTGGATTTGGATTGCCTAAAGTTTCTGATCTCTCTGGGATCAGAGTGTATTATCATCAGGGTTAGCCATACTTACAAACTGGGACCAACGCTGAATTTTGTGTGTTAATTTAGCTTGAACAATTGAAACCAGGAAATAATAGCTCCATAGTGGGTAATGCCTGTACTTTAATTTTATATTTGTAGTTTTTTTCTTAATTTAATAAAATAAAATATGTTTTGTGGAAGATTTTAAGGCCTGGAAAATATTTTAGAGGATGCATAGACCTGCAGCTTCTGGAATCTGAGTGAGTTGGGTCGCCCATTCCTCAATATTCCTATCGGCTGACAAATCCAGCGGGAATTCACCCAGGTTTCTATTCATCAAAGATCATAAACCAGTTTGCACGAGGATAATCGGAGACAAGGGCCGGCCTCTATTGGCAGGGTTTCCTTGGATATTTAACATTATGTCATAATTCACTAATTTCGTGGTCTGCTTGACCAATTAATACATTACAATTAATTAAGGTTTTTAGTTGAGATGAAAAAAGTGGTGGAAAAAAAGTTGAAAAATGGCAAAAGGAGGGAAAACTCATAAGGTGGGGTTGAGATGGGGAGTTGATGTCCGAGTGGATCGAGGTCACGATAGCTCAGATGGTAGAGCAGCGGGGTATCTAGCCGAAGGTCGTGGGTTCGAATCCCTCTCGTGCTAATAACTTTTTTTCATCTCAACTAAAAACCTTAATTAATTGTTATGTCATAATGATTTGACAGAGAAAAACAAAGATTTGTACAGCAAGAAAAAAACGCATTGAAGACATAAGGATAGATATAACAACTCGGAAATGGAAAATGGTAAGTCTCGTAATGAAAAAAACAGATATAGAAAAGAAAAGCAGCCAACTGGAAACCCATGATGAAATATTGAGAAAGACCAAACGTCCTGTTCCATTGCTTTCTTTTTTTAATAAACAATTCGTTATTAAATATTGAATTAACGCTGAATGTAAAAAAATGAACAATGGGTCAGGGTATTAGAAATACAACGTACTACAGTCAGAATGTTTTAATCTGAAAAAATATGGCTTCATATCACCAATGTCGATGAAAGTGGAATCCTGTCAAGTGATACTCCAGTTTTCACAGTTAATTTTTCATAATTAAATATGATACATGATCAAAAATCATAAAAAAATTTCGTATAAATGAAATATGAATATAACAAAAAAAACGGCAAAACGAAGGAACAAATCAAAAATTAATTATATAATTTACTGTCAACTACTTACACATAACTAATCAATAATAAAAACCAATAAGAAAATGAAAAAATAAAAGAAGGAAGAAAAGCATCCTTAGATGATGAAAATATTTCTAAATTGTATAAACAACCGTAGGCGCATTGATATGGCCAACTATGTTCATTTTCCAGCAAAAGCTATTCTTGTTTTTTCCACTTTGAATTTATTCATTCCCCACCAACTACTTAATTAATGTACACTTTCTCGTAAATCTGGAATGAATGGATAGTGAGTTCAAATACTAATTCCTAAATGGACAAATGGGTGACATTGATACCAATTTAAAGAAAGTTAATTTTTTACTACATAAACCGTGTTCACCATTCTTATTTATTTACGCTTTTTGTGGTCAATTTACCAAGTTACTTCTTTCATTAATTATTCTTTCTATGTAAGGTCTTAGTGGAAATAAATGAAAATGGCAAAAAGAGGGAAAATTCGAACGGTTGTAGGTTGAGATGGAGAGTTAGTGTCCGAGAGAATCGAAGTCACAACAGCTCAAGTGGTAGAGTAGCGACGTATTTAGCCGAAGATAGACACTTTTTTTTCTCAACCAAGACCTTATATAGAAAGAATAATTACTTGAAATTGTTATTTATATTAAATTTTTTTGTATTCATTATTTAGTATTACATAGAGACCTTTCTATCACAATCAATATTTCATAATTATGAACGCAACTTGTTGCTGACGAAGTGTGGTCGGAAATCAAATTTTTCTTCTTTCTAGACCACCATCCCAATTTTCATAGAAGATGATGACAGGAAAAATTAACGAAATTATTACAATTCTAATCAAAATTTGCTGTGCCACAGTTAGTTCTTCCGTTTTGCGAAACATAAATATGCGACCTACACCAGCATATTTGTGACAATTCTAAACTTTTGATAACAAACCCTAATTAATAACATTGTTTTGTTCAACCCAAAAGCAATATTAAAAAGGGAATTAGCCGGAGCTGTTATTCCAGAGACCCCGACGGACTCCCGCCCGAAGTTGCTTCGATCCCGTGATTTGTCAATTTTCAGCGAGGAGAATGTTCTTATGTGATTATATTCGTTTAGTTTTTAGTATTTACTTTTTCTTTAAAAAATATTGTTTCTCTATTTCTATCGTTACAATCAAACATTGGTCCTCCATTGACCGCATTAAAACTTTCCCTCCTATTTGTCATTTTTCAAATGTCGTGTAATCTATTTGATTCTCGGCGACAAATGAAATGGCCTCGGAGAGCTTTAGTGAAGTTTACTTCATTTTGCTTATTACATTTATTAGGTTTCGTGGTCCGCTTGACCAAATAAATTCTTAGTAGATGATGGGGTCTGCGAGTTGGCGAACTCATGTTGAACCGGCGCACGGGAACTACTAGGTCTGTCTACACTCGCGGGTTTGATTGTTTGAGTTATTCAAACGCGTTTCGGCATTACGCCATCTTCAGTGAAAAACTCAGTTTGCCGAATGCCGAAACGCGTATGAATAACTCAAACAAACAAACTCACGAGGTAGACAGACCCAGTAGTGCCCGTGTGTCGGTTCAACATGAAATAAATTCTTTTCAATTAATTAAACTTTTTTAATAAAGGTTTTGGTTGAGATGAAAAATCAGTGTCACAAGCGGGATTCGAACCCTGAATTTTTTATCTCAACCAAATCCTTAATTTAAAAAAGATTAATTAATTGAAAAGAATTTATTTGGTCAAGCGGACCACGAAAACTAATAAATGACGTCTAAATTTTCGTAATAAATTATTGTATCTAAAAATCACGCATTTTTCGCTGTTGCTTTACCAACTGGTTGTGATTCAGTAATCAAACATTTTATTTATTTATTTTTAAAGATTTTGCAATATTATTATGGAATAATTATGTCCTCATGAAATACCTAATATAGTATATTATGATAATAGGTATTTAACGTCTCTTCTGTTTCTTAATTAAAAATATTATTTGCACTTTATTATGTCTTTATTATATATGAATAGTGAGGTGAGTGATTATATGATTAGTGAGGTCAATTGATAAATATTTCAGTATTCTGAAATAAAACCTAACTTGACAGACTTATATTCGATAAATTTGTGATATGTTTGGATATCACGAAAATCGTTTCTGACGCAACCTTAAATGTATGGGGCAACTGTTAGGAAAATATAATTTCAAGGGTAAATGCAATGTCATGGCTGTGTAAGAGGCAAATAAAAGTGTTATCTTTTGTTTGTATAAAAGGAAAGGCGTGCTTCACGTATGAAGGTTTTTCCGAAAAAAGGACCACGTCTCTCCTGAAGGAAATATATGATAACAATGAGCCGGGGTTGTTCTGGAAGAAAGCTGGATGAGGCACAGCATGAAACAGCGGTGCGGAGGGGTTGTTGTTGCCCAATGTTTTTCGGAAGGATGTTTGCGAGGGGGTACGTCACTTTTCTTGGCCAGCGGCGAGGGACGGAACCTATTCCCGTTTTATCCGCACTCACTTTAGCCTGTACCTTTTCTCATTGGTACATTAAAAAAAAAGCTTTTCTTTGTAGTAACGCCTTTGTAATTAGAATGGAATTATATTAACCACCATTGGCTAGTTAGAACAGTTCACTCGTTCAGTAAATTTATAAAACGTAATCCTAAAACCAACTGACAAATATGATTTTTCAAAAAATTAACTAATTTAAAGATTTTAAAGTTGTTAATTAAAATTTTGATTAGCCCCGGTCTTCAGAAATTATAACTTCATTTAATGTATCATACTGTATTTTCTCCCGGACCATAAGAACCAACCTTTTTTGGCCGAATTCAAGTCCAGGACAATGAAAGGATTTAATTAAAGCAGAACGCAGCTACAACTCCGGTTAATTAGGAAATTGCAAAAGCCCCCTGCCAACAATATTTTCAATTTAGATTCAAATACAGGTTTCGGCTATCGAGTGTAAGGCGAAATGAGCCATACCCCTCCTTCATCACCATCGTGCCATGTCGGTTTAGCGTGCTTGCCCCGTACGTTGCCGCGATGAAATTTATTCTACGAGGTTACAGGAGGGGCTTACCTTGCGTTCTGCGGGCCGACGGACTTTGTTTCGTACGATGAGCTCGCTGATATTGCAGTGTCTGGAATCCGTCCTTCTTCCATTCCTAAAGCTGCTGAACACTCGCCTGAACAAATAACAAAAACAAATAAAAACTGACTTCATTGAAAAATTTATTATTATAAGGTTATATGAACAACGTATCTCATAAATATAAAACGAATAAGTATGTCTTTGAGTTGCAAGAAAGCTAGAATATTTAACAAAACAGATCAATAAAGCTTATTAATAAAATTAGAAGATCATCAATCTAGATATTCCATAATTTGGCCGTTACCTATCATCTTCGTCGGCCTCTCCTTCCCCTATCACTGCTACTAACATTAAGATGTGACTATGTATTTACATTTTGCTTTTAATTGTTTTTAATTACCCTTTTTATGATTTCAGGATAATGTAGGCACACATGAGACTCATTTCACTTTAAATGTTGTATTGCTCAGAAGTAGAGATATGAACGTCAACGAATTTGCTTGTTTTATTGCTAACTGAAAATCATAGCTCCACTCACGATAGCACACCGAATCGAAATTTCACAATCATTGGAATCGACAGCTCGGAACTGTAATGAAGTCAGAAACTGAAGTTCCAGTGGATCGAGCAACCTTATTAGACTTTTTTTACGTGGGTTCGTAACACAGAGGTTATATCAACCCTCGCAGTGCCGGTGTTTTTGAAAGAAAGCCCATTTGTAATTATGTCGGCTTCGAATGCCGGGCCACTGGATTCGAATCCCGGACCTTTACCTTAAAGGGATGAATGCCGTTCAACGTCTAAACCGTTGCGGCCACTGACGCCCCCTTTGAAGACAATATAGTCGAGAAAACCGAACGAGATGGATCCGAATTCTGGACACTAGATCCAAGAAGATTTTGAGATGTATTTATATCGGCAGATACTCTGCAAACCGTAGTGGTTTACAAATGAACAGGTGCTTTGCTGAATGAGCAAACCGAAGGCACTTCTGCTCACGTAAAACAAATGAAAAACACCAAATCAGGGACATGTGATGCATGGAGCATTTTATGAATAGGGAACCGTGCAGTAAGAATTATTCAGAGCTCTTGGCTAAAGGACAAGGGACGGTGGTTGGAATGCTCGCATGTGAACGTTTTCAGGGCTGCGCCCAACAAAAGACTATATGCAATGTTGCTTGAATCGCCTACTTTCGAGAGAAGCATGCAAAAACAAAAAATATTTAATTACTGAAACATCACAGAAAAGTTCCACTTTAATAATAAACTAGAACATTCGTTGATAATAATTTGTAACGTAGTTTGGTTGATTACTAAAAAAAAATATACCGCATAAAAACAGGTGTTTATATACAATACAGCAAATATAAGCTATATTTAACATAATTAAAATGAAATATCACGAAAGACCCTTAAAAATCCCGAAAGAAGCTAAGTATTAGAATTTATCGCCTAAGATGGTCTTGAGACTTAATTGTGTTTTCAGCTTGGGAAAGTCGTGAAAGAAAGTCCAAATTAATTTATTGCGATTCATTTAGTTTAATCTCGAGTTTCTAGGCTTTGCGCGAGAGGGCGAGAATGAGAAATTTGAGCTCGGGCAAGAAATAAAAAGAGAGGGGCGGCTGAAGAAAGATCTATGTAGTTTCGTTTTGATGATAAGATCCTTGTGGAAAAAGCCCCCGGTCGTAACAAAGCTAGTTCCGATCCGCTTCTCCGGTTTCTCCTCGCACTAAATTATTGCAAAAGGCTGGTACTTTAACGGAAATAAATCCTGTCCGAACAGGTAAGTCCATTGAATCAACGAGATTCATTACCTAATTGGTTCACATCAATTATGTAGGGTGCCTCGGTTCATTTTCAAATTTAATGATACGCATTGTGACAATTCTGTTAGTCAAAAAATATGATTAATGAAAAGTTACAGAAGCATTGAAAAAAACGTTATTAAAAACTTTTTACAATTCAAACAGATTTTGTGATTTAATTCAACCATACTGCATGTAATGATATACAAACGAAACGTTTACTAAGTGTTTTATGCCGACTTTACAGGCCTAATAAACATTCTCATACTTTTAGCTTTTCCCCTTTGTAAGCACTAATTGATGTAGTGAAGAGTTGACCTTAGCAAAGATTTATTTCTGTTCTTCTGCGGCACCGCATTTTAGTATATTTTCATCATACCGTGGTTTTTGTTTTGGAACTTGCATTTTAATTTTACTAGAGATCGAAGTCATTAAATGTACTCAAGCAATCCCTTCGGATTCCGTTCTTTCCCGTTTTCCTCACCTACGTTTTCATGTCACCTTTGATTTCAATGCTTTCGGGCGACATTTTTAGTTCCTCATCGACAGGGAACGTATTAAGTAACGAGTATAAAAGTTCACTGTTAAGTCTTTTTCTCTACTCGATCACTTAAATTGTTCTAATTTTTTGATCCTACATTGGGTATCATATTTCGGCACCGAAGTGGTAAGTTAAATTCCTAAGTCCGGATCCTCGCAGATGACTATTTTGGACGATGAATGTGGTTTGGAAAAAGGTAAAGACATAATGGTGCCTATATTAACATCTGTATGTCTATCCGCATCCTTTCCTTCAACATATAAATCCATTCCAACTTTCCCCTTATCGAAGTCTTCCATTACTCAATAGGTACGATAAACGTAAATTAATAAGTATATAATTTTAAATTTGAAAAATCAAATTTAATAAATCATGAAGGACACATATTGGTAAAAAACGAAAACTTTCTACATCAAACTTTTGAACTGTATACCTTTTTCAACAGGGCCCTCAAACTCTTCAACTCAAACTGTTCAAAAAAATTAATTATTACGAATATGTGCATTTTTACAATATTGAAACGTACATCATTTCTTTGATATTTAGCTCTATGGCTGTTCTTTTTAATAAAAAAATATAATATTGAAGTTGTTTGTGAGTAGAGATTTGTTTCTGCTCCTTAATCCTCTTGCTCCTTCCTTTTTCTACTTCGTCTTTTGTCTCCTCGACTCTGCCATCTTAAATGTTCGTTTTGCTTCCGGATATCAACTAGTTTTTCCGAAAGGATTTTTCCCGTTTTTATTTCCTCCTGTCTAATTTTATCCTGTTTCTCTTTCGGTGCCTACCTGCTTTCGATTTTGCTGCCTATAATTCCTACAATCTGCATTAAACCTTTTTTCTGCTTCTTATCAAGTATTCCGTGTAATTTCGTTAGAATTATTATTATTTTATTTCCGTCCGAAAGTGATTATAGTCGCTACCAAAGTAGCACGAGTGACGCGTACAGAGCCTTCGTTCTTCAGCCGTCACAGAGGGTATAGGGCGAAATTACAAGAGACCCTTCATGGTGGCACACAAGAAGCCCTATTTTAAGGTCGAACTTACCGCCGTGTTGTGCTAAGAGTGGTTTGAGTCAGCGTACAATCAACACCCTCAAGTCATTGGGGCTGAGCACCCCAAGATGCTCTTGTCCTTGTCCTTAATAGCCCTCGGTTCGTTGCTGGGAGTAGCGGTTATATGGAACAGGAGAGAGGCTATAGTCGACCCGACCAACGACATCCTCTCCAGGAAGTGCCTGGAATTGAATCATAAGACCGACGACGAGGAAACGGACACGATTGTCCTGATGGGCGGGTGAAAGTTAAGGCTGGGAAACTCGCTCCTTCTTGAATTTTGAGCGTACCGGGCGTACTCGGAGAAAAATTATTTAGCTAATTGTAGAGAAAAAAACAAGCTTCGGTAAACTTACATTTTATCATTTAGGCACGAACAGGGTGGATACGGAGGGTAATTCTGTTTTTAATTAATTAATTAATTTGTTTTATTGCAATTGTTATGCCACCTACTAGGACGCCTAATTACATTGGAGATAATAAATATACATTTTTTTAAATAAACGTAATATATGAATACCATTTTATTGTATATCCTCAGTATTTTAAACTGAAAACTTTTTATATATAAATTATTATTGTTCATTTTGGCAGTTTTGTAAAAATCAGTACATCATATACATAGGATTTTAAATGTTTAATGCTTTACAATAAAATGTTAGATGTTTCACTGCAGAAATTTTGCGACGAAGAATGTTGATTAAAAGGGTAGCTCTGCTTGCTTTCAAAATAGTTTTAGCAAAAATCCTTCCACGCTTTTAATTTGTCCTTTAACCGGCATATATCGTAGTCGTACAAAACTGCCTCAACCTGTCTCCGTGCACGGTTTCATTAGCAAAGATTATAAGATTTACAAATGACGGCTCGCTCCCCGGATAATAACAGTGAATAATGCCCGTAGATTAAAAGCTTAGTCTGTCTCCGAATGTACGGGTAGGGCGAGCAGGCACGACGTTTACATTTTAATCAAATTTATTTCAAAACTCCTCGCGGTGAACGTCTATGTAATAATTGGTTTGTTTATAATTCGAACAAGGGATTGGTGATTTTTTTTTCGTTTAACACGCATTTAGTACCTAGAGTACTCTTCACGATGGTCGTATGAAAAATTTCTACTTTTCCTCGTTTCTTTATTAACAGGTTACTACTACAGTTAATAACTTCAGCCGAAGGTCGTGGGTTCGAATCCCGCTCATGATAACAGCTTTCTCATTTCAACCAAGACCTTACATAAAAAGAATAATTAATTGAATGAAGTAATTTGATCAATCAGACCACTAAACATAATAGATTTATTAATAACGTTACAATTATTTAAGCTGAAAACTTAATCTCAATCAAAATAGGTGGATTGTATTTCACCTTTTTGAGACATGACTTAAGATCCAAATCTTGCTTTAACTGACCATCAGTTTGGTCTACAAGCTGAAATAAACTGCCCAAAAGTGAATAGGGATATTGTCAATTATGAAGTATTTATTTTCCTTAGCACTTTTATTTTATATTTATTATAAATTGTATTAAAAATTAATAGAAATTATTAGATTTGATTAGGTTTAGTGGTCCGCTTGACCAAATAAATTGTTTTCAATTAATTTTATAGAGATAAAAAAGTCAATGTCACAAGCGGGATTCGAACACACGACCTTCGGGTAAATACGCCGCTGCTCTACCATTTAAGCAAAAGTCCACTCGGATTTTATCTCAACCAAAACCTTAATTAATTGAAAAGAATTTGTTTGGTCAAGCGGACCATGAAATCTAATAAAATGTAATAAGCAAAATGAAGTATACTTCACTAAAGTTCTCCATGACCATTTCATTTATCGCCGAGAATCAAATAGATTACACGACATGAGGTGGATAGGTTGTTTACTGAAGAAAAATGTAATATAGGCAATTTGAAAAATCATAGAAGGTTTAATTCCCCTAATTTTTTTTTTCGACAGAATAATTTTTTAAACAATTAATATGTGTGTAATGTACCCTACTAGTCAAAAGCTCTATGCCCTTGTTGGTCATAATGTTCATGAGGTTGTAAAAAAAACTACTAAATCATCAATTTCCCCTTCGAACCCATCATTCCACTACTCGTCAGCTTCACAGAGTTAGAGATTTCAATACTTCATGTCTTGAGCAGAAACTATAGGCGGCTGGAGTGTTTCCAGATGTTTCTCAGGTCTTTCACAAAGTATGGCATGAGGGATTATTATACAAATTAAATTATTTTTACCCCAGGCCTATAATCTGATTGTGCAATGATACCTTAATGAAATATTTTTCGCTGTAAAGCAGGGATCGGTTAATATCTGAGATGAAAGAAGTACTTGCAGGTGTGCCACAAGGGTCAATACTCGTTCCGCTGTTGAACACAATTTTTACTGCTGACATACCCACAAATGAGATTGCACTTAGTGCCGTATATGCAGATGGTATCGCAATAATGGCAAGTCAGATCCAGCTAGATGTGGTCACTTTTGTATATATTTGTCTATTAGTATTTTTATTGCAGAATTTTTTTAAATGTCTGGGAAAATTTCGGTTTTAATTACAGAGTTGATTAAGTGAGATATGGTTTTTACATATACTGCTCTAATACTACCAAATCCTGAAAAGGCTTTTTAATCAATGCAACATATAATTTTTTCGATATCGTTGTGATTTGCTAAAGTATGATTTCCTCTATTTTCTTTTTGTTACAAGATTCATTTCCTACTAACTTGCTCCAGCTTAATCAGTAAGTCAGGCGCTTTTTTGTGTGCTTTTCTTAGTAACTGACCTATCTTCATTTGTATTTTATTTTTACTACCGAAAATCAGTTTTGTGATATTAGCTAGAAATAGATGTAATATTAAGAAAACATGAAAATTATAATTAAGCCCTTTCGAAGAAAAACTAAAGTATATGATCAAAGGTTAAACTAAATGATGCATCTTTGTAAATAAATCATTGAACGATATAAATTTACGAATTTATGTGTTGTTGAGGTTTAAAAACTTGTATAAAAAGTCAAATCCTTTGCATCTATGAAAAAAACAATTGATTTAAAACAGTTCACGTTCATGTAGAAGGTATGTGAGAATATGTAAATCTAGTTTGTTTTTTTATCAAGATAACACTTTATTTTAAGGCCAATATTGTATGGCTCTTAAAATTTAAGTTCAAAGTATGGAAATCGTTGACTGGAGCTAATATGAAGCTCATTCCTCTCAGTGCACTTGACAGGTGTACTTTTATGAACCCTCCTTACACGCTCTGACGTCTCGACATCCTTGTGTGTCCAATTAAAATCTTCCAGTCCAACGGCTATACGAAATCGGATCGATATAGTCAAACGGGACAAGGCAAAAACCAATCCGCGGACCTTCCATTGTGGTCTCAGCCCTCTATTCGTCCCAGTTAATGGGTCGACCTCAAACACGGGATTTAACGGAGTCTGAACGGGTTTTAGGCAACGCTCGCTCTCTGAAATGGGATCGAAACGGATCTCCATTTTGGTTTTTGCCAATTGGGTTTATATAGATTTGAACATATTTCATGAAACCGTTCCTTGTTGTTTTTATAAAACTTGCTTCTGCTTTTAAGATATTAACTTCCAATTTGATCATAGTTGTGGTTTTATGTTAACATATACGGTTGGATGTTCGCCTCTTTCTTTCATTTATTGTATTTCATCATTGTTTTTACTCTTGTTCTGCAAAACGTTAGCGTGCACCCTCACAATCGCAGACAGTGTGATTTATATAACTACTCATATTTATGGAAATATTACCGTTATGGAGGTACGAGTGCATGTAAATGTTCTCGACTCAACGTATATAAATGTTCCGTTTTGGAGTGAGCCTGATGTAAGTATTATATAAGGGCGCTGGCCTGGGGATACACGTGCTGGGGGCGCATTAGCCGGACATTCCTACCCGATTCTCGTTAAAGGGGATGCGAACCCACTTAGATACAACCGCAATATCCTCCGTGTTTGCCAATCGCTCGTCCGCCCGCGTGGCTTTTAGCCGGCGTACGAACACTCCAAAAGAGACGTGGTCGGGTAACATTAAAGGGGGAACCGGTTTTTCTCCCCAGAGTACACAGCCGAACCAATAGAGTTGGTCCCTGTTTTAAAAACCAATCCCCGAGATAATCCTTCCATTGTAAATAGCACATGTGCGGTTTTGGCCACACTAATTTCTGAAATCATAGATTAATGCAACATAAATCACATCAAAGGTCAAAGGTCTTTCAACTTTTACTCATCGCAGTTTACCCGTCAAACACATTTAATAAATGTCCATAACAACTCGATGTCATACGTTAAGGACTTAATCATAATTTCCATTAAAATTTTCCATAAATGACGAGGTGTTTAAAATATATTACAGACGATTTTATCTTTAATTAAGAAATAACAGGTACATTCAACATTGAAAACGTTACTAAAATAACTTATAATTGTTCATTAAATTTCACATAACAATCACCCAAACAGATACCTAAATAATTAAACTATAAAAACATAATTTGGAGGCGTCACTATAGAGCTTGTTTTCGTAAAATTAATGAGAAATTTGGTGCAAAACTGGTTAAATGTAAATTGAAACAGGTTAATTTGTAGTACAAAAGGTTTTACATGAAATTAAAAGTGTTTGACGGAAAAAAAGCTTAGCTTTTCAACATTGTATAAAAGTTCAATTAATGAAGGTTTTTAGTTGAGATAAAAAAGCCAGTGTCACTAGCGGGATGCGAACCCACGACCTTATTATTGTATAAAAGAAATTTTTTTAATTTTAGTATTTATTGGCATATTTCTAATTTTAATTGCAATTAATGTTGTACATTGTATTTTATATAATAGCCAAATATATATATATATATATATATATATATATATATATATAATTAATTGTAGAAGAATCTTTTATTTTTATATTTATGGTATCAAACTGTCAAGTTCAATTGCAATAAATTTTTTGATTTTTATGTTTTTTATTGGCTTTAAAGAATTAGTTAATTTGAAATTAAAATGGGTTTATTTGAAATTAAAAATGGTTAGTTTGAAAATAAAAACATGCTTAACGTCAATGATTGTTTTAATTAATGCCAAGTGCCAAAATTCAGATAAAGATTAAGAAAAGGAAAACGAGACAAATCGCTTTTCTGTTCTCATACGTCGAGAGGGAAAGTACATCAGTTTGTTGTAAGATTCCTAGACCCTCGTTGAAAATCGGCGAGTAGAGGGACGAAGGATCCGAGAAAGGAATTTAGTCGAGATAAGGGCAACTTCGGTCAGGTGATGTCGAAGATGGGGTCGGACCGTCCCGGGAGCCGACTCCCTCCTCATAAATATGCTTAGCCCACCTTTGAATAACTTCCGTACCCCTTCGGCTCGCCCGGTCTATATCCGGGCTAGCTATCTCCCTGCGTGTTTCGCCATTGGTGAAGATTATAATTTGATTCAGCAACGGCAAAACAAAGTCCTATTATTTTCTCCCCAACGTTTACTCCCCCCCCAATTTATAGCTTGTTGGGGTCGATTATGAAATTGATTTACTTGTTATAACTTGGCGGAATTATTCACGTGTGTTTAGATGGACAGGATACGTCCACGGTTCGACCAGTAGCCTTCAGTCACGGAACAGGTGTATGCACTAAAGTGCATTAAGCATTAGCCCTGAGGCGTCAAATGGACCGACCGAGAGGGTTAAATTTACATTTAACGCTGGTCGAGTTCCCTTTCATGTGCTCATTCTACCGTCGTTCGACCCTCTCGACACGAATGTTTAAAATTTAAATGAAGTCAGGTTTGAAATGTTTATTTAAATAAGCTGCTGGGGCAGGTTATTTCAATTTTGTTCGACCTTGCGTTTGTTCAAGCAATTCCATGCTTTTATACAATGTATTTCAATGACTGAAATTGAATTATTTAAATCATATTGCTCACAGTACATTCTTTTAACGGAAATAGTAATAGTCTAATGTTTTGACTATCAATAATGTAAAAGTCATTTTTAATTTAAAACTTTTTGTTGAAACAGTTATTAAATGGATAAACGAGAGATCCTTATGTCTCATACAGTACTTTATTTCATTTCCCTTTTGACCTTAGAACCTAATTATAATTTCTAACTTTTTAATTATTTTATCAGCTTATGCTTAATTATATAAATACTAAATTAATTATACACAATTTTTTCGAAATGAAATCTTTGTGTCACAGGGGGGATTCGAACCCAATTGGAATAAAAGGGGAGACGAAATGAGAAGTTTGTGGCATGGGCGATCTTAGTCACGGTAGCTCAAGTGGTAGAGCAGCGCTGTATCAAGTCGAAAGTCGTGGGTTCGAATCCGCTTGTGATACAAATTTTTCATTTCGAAAAAATTATGTATAATTAATCGACTAATTATTATTTATTTAAGAAAGTTACTAACCCTATGGCGAGTCCCTAACTACATCAGCGGGAATTGGGTAAATGGAGGAGAAAGAAGTGATTTGGACAATTTAGAAATGGAGGTGTCATAAGATATGATTTAAGTGCAGTAAAGAATCGATAATCCAAATTGATTGGCATTGTTTTGACAAACAAAAATTATACGAATACCTGCAATAATGCAAATGGAGATAGTAAATCAGGTCTGGTAGAAACACACAAAATAATCTGGAAGATAGTACAGGTTAGTCCCTTCCTCGTATGTTAGATTGTCGGGTGGTTTCAGTTTCGAAAGATCTTCAATTTTTAATAATAATTTTGATAAAAATCTACCACTTAATATGACAATAAGCCGCAACACGAAAGCGTTTGCAAAGGACTAGACTGCAGGTTATAATATTTATTCAATATCTCACTAACATTCTCAACACGACACACAACAGCGATACATCTACACAGAAAACACAGACTTTGAGCCTTGATGATGATTTCCATAAAGATCGAAACGTTAGCACGATAAGGAAAATGTTTTTCTAAACCTACATCACACCAGGTCACTAAACATTACCTACTTACCTCCTTTCTGGCATTGTTTTCATTTCAAAATTTGAATTTAATTGAAATTTTTGATGGTCACATTGCTTAGATTGATCAAAAATTGATTAAAAAGGAAGGAAATACGTGCTTAATTGAAATAAGAAGGGTGATTAAAGGATAACTTAAAGTTCGTCAAACGCTATGACAGGAAATTTAAAAACATGAAAAATGTGGGGAAAAATACATAAAATAAATCTACAACTTACAAGTAGTATCTGTACATAACAATATACAATTGTTATGCGCTATGACATGATAAAAATCTTTCTTTAGAGGATCTTTTTTTATGACGTGGTTTAGCAGGCGGTTTCACTGTAATAAACAAACAATATTTTCTCCTCCAACTTTAATGTGTTCGATTAGTGGAACTTTACAGCATAAAAACAAGGAAGAAAGTTATAGAAAATTAGAAAGTGTTTATCCTTTGGCGCGATAGTTGTATGGAAATATTTAAAAATCACTTAAATTTAACATGACCAACCAAATATATATTTAGGTGAGTGTATGTTTCATTACTTTAACATTTTTTATTTATACATCATTATAAAATAACTATGGTCAGATTTTCGAATGTTCCGAGTATATATTAAACCATGTAGAACATCCAGGGTCTGCGATCGGCGAGTGGTTAGGGCACTTGACACGGTTTTGCCATTTTAGCGGTTAAAAGATACTTTAATGTTCTTTTTATAAGAAAATATTCCTTACTTAATTCCGTTTTTATGTGTTGGTTAAAATTAAAAAATACAATTTCATTAATATGCAATTGGTAAAAATTAAATTAAAAATAAAGAGCTAAAAGTTCCATCCTTTGATATTCTTCTTCCCGATCCCTGGACAAAATAATCAAGAAAAAACTTATTAATAATTGTTTTATTAAATTAAAATTCATCTTATACTGTCTTCAAATTAAATTTCCAGGGTAAAACCTAGGTTAACATCGGAATGGAGATACGTTCATTGCTCCCTGGAGAATTACAAATGCCCTTAATTACTCGGGCCTCCTAATGAAATAATTCCCACTGCGTCAAAATTCGCATAAAATTTAACCGTTCCATCTCAAGACGCTAAATTACGATTACGTTTCAGGTTTAATTATGTCAAAGCGGGGTGATTGTTATCGAGTTGGTCCTAGACTTGAGTTAAAATAGTAATCGTTCTTAAACAATTTTAAAGTTTAATTTGAGTAGATATATCGTTATTTGAATTGGTCATAAAACTATGTATAAAAATTGGTTTTAAATTTGACAGAAAGCTGTTGGTGTAGGTTAGACACCACGCGGAAGACTCATGTTGAACCTATCAACATTGATCATGTTAGTAAGTTCTGATATTCTTTGGCTTCACGCCATCTGCAAGAGGAAAGTGTTCACGGTTCACGATAAACGGACCTAGTAAAATATACTGGGAGGATAAGTTGAATTTAAGTTTGATGTCTGTTTATTATATTTTTCATTATAAATCTACTGTAAATACAAGAAAAACCCTAAAGTAATATAACAGAATAATAATATTACGTCTTATCCCTTTATACTAGAAAAACTATAGGGTGATTTCACGAGACGGGACCATATGGCGCTAATGGCCCTCCTCATGGAGTCGGTTGAATCCTAGACATCAATCACAGTGGGATATGAGGTGGTTTTTGCCGACTTGAGTCCTGTGCAGTAATGAGAAGTGAGCCAGCCATGTGATATCACTCGAGACTAAGCCGGTGCGAAGTCAGCCCACGTCCGACCTTTCACTTCAGCTTCTCTCGGACTCACTGCCTTTTATTTTCACTTTTTTCTAAGCGCAACTGACATTTTAATACCGGCATGTTCAAATTAGAAGACCAATACCGTACGATGCGATTTAATGATCATAAAATAAATTTAAAAAAAGCTTTATGTAATATTTGTTAAATTTCTCTTACATGTATACAAGGTTAAGAATCTGTTAACTATTATATTCACCGTTATATTATGCACTGTCAACAGCGTTTCTCCATTTCGCCATTTTGGTGGTTATGTAAAGTAAAAAGAACTAGGGAATAAAGAGAGAGAAAAACGGATACACAAAGAGAGTAGATAGATAAAAGGAAAAAGAGAGGGAGATAAAAGATGGAGAGATTAAAAGACGGGAGAGAGAGGGAGAGCAAGTGAGAAAGTGACTAGGAGAGAAGATAGAAGGAGATTGATATTTAGTTAGATAGATAGGTAGAGTTAGATAGATAGATAGATAGAGAGAGAGAGAGAGAGAGAGAGAGAGAGAGAGAGAGAGAGAGAGAGAAATAAAGAGAACGAGAAAAAGAGAGAGAGAAAGCGTAACAAAAAGAAAGAGCTGGACAGAGAAGATGGAGGAAATGAAAAGTTAGATAAAAAGGTGTAGAGAGAGAGAGAGAGAGAGAGAGAGAGAGAGAGAGAGAGAGAGAGAGAGAGAGAGAGAGAGAGAGCGAGAGAGAGAGAGAGAGAGAAAGAGAACGAGAGAGAGAGTAACAAAAAGAAAGAGCTGGTGAGAAAGAAGATGGAGAAAATTAAAAGTTGGATAAAAAGATGTATAGAAAGAGAGAGAGAGAGAGAGAGAGAGTGAGTGAGAGAGAGAGAGTAGGGGGAGAGGTGTGAAGTGAAAGTGAGTAAGAGAGAGAGTGAGTAGGGGGAGAGTTGTGAAGTGAAAGTGAGTAAGAGGGGGAGAGAGAGAGAGAGAGAGAGAGAGAGAGAGAGAGAGAGAGAGAGAGAGAGAGAGAGAGAGAGAGAGAGAGAGAGAGAGAGAGAGAGAGAGAGAGAGAGAGAGAGAGAGAGAGAGAGAGAGAGAGAGAGAGAGAGAGAGAGAGAGAGAGAGAGAGAGAGAGAGAGAGAGAGAGAGAGAGAGAGAGAGAGAGAGAGAGAGAGAGAGAGAGAGAGAGAGAGAGAGAGAGAGAGAGAGAGAGAGAGAGAGAGAGAGAGAGAGAGAGAGAGAGAGAGAGAGAGAGAGAGAGAGAGAGAGAGAGAGAGAGAGAGAGAGAGAGAGAGAGAGAGAGAGAGAGAGAGAGAGAGAGAGAGAGAGAGAGAGAGAGAGAGAGAGAGAGAGAGAGAGAGAGAGAGAGAGAGAGAGAGAGAGAGAGAGAGAGAGAGAGAGAGAGAGAGAGAGAGAGAGANTTTCAGAGAAATGTTTAGATTAAAAGATATCACGATTTTCCGACGCCAGGACGTGATATCTTTCAAAATCGATAAAAAGCGAAATTACTCTGAAATGGTTGAGAATCGGACCATGGACAATATGAACTTTTTTGTTCATTTTAGGGTGAAGAATCTACTGGAGAAGTTTGTAGCACGAGTAGCAATTCACCCTGTATAAACGGATAGAAAAATAGAGAGAGATAAGGAGAACGAGAGAGAGAGAGAGAGAGCGTAACAAAAAGAAAGAGCTTGTGAGAGAGAAGAAATTAAAAGTTAGATAAAAAGAAGTAGAGAGAGAGAGAGAGAGAGAGAGAGAGAGAGAGAGAGAGAGAGAGAGAGAGAGAGAGAGAATGAGAGAGCGAACGAAGTTGAGTTGATGTATGAAGTGAAAGTGGAAGTGAGAGAGCGAGGGGAGAGTATGAGTGAGAGAGTGAGGAAGAATGTCTGATAGAGGAAAGGAAAGTGTGTGTGTAACACATGGTAATAACATAAATCTTCAGGCTATTTTTTTTAAATTAAATTCTCTGTGGTTGGCACCAATTCCGTTGTTGTAGAGAACACAGAGTAAGAATATTGAGTAGTGGTTGTGTGTTGGGTTGTGTGTCATAGTTTTTTAGTAATCGAATAGACAAAGGAGGAATAAAAAAATTGTATTAACTTTTTTTAGTGATTGATTTTTCTATACGTATATATAATATGGCAATACTTGTAGTGTGATTTAAACAGAATACAAACGGCGCATGAAGCGTACAGTTCGGCAGTTCTTAAAATCATTACCGGTTTAGTATCGCAAGTTCGCCTATGATTTCCGATTGATGCACCGTGTTGACGATGTAGTTGGGCTCAATTAATAATATGGTCTGTCATATGTAAAATTTTCCCCAATTTCCCGTCTTCTGAAGAAGTGTTCTTTTCTAACGGTTAGTACCAAGTGAGGGCCGTTAAAAACTCCTATAATCTTGTCGACGTTAATCTACTTGGAAAAAATCCTGACAACTAAGGGTTTTCCTAAATGCACTGATAAAAGTTGACGTACTCTTGATTAGACCAAACTCTACAAACGATTGCTAACACTTCCTTAATTTTTTAATATTTTATTATTTGTTTCGTAAATGCTGACTCTACTGACTATCAACTACTCTGTTTTTATACACTTTAAATCTTCAACCACTTAGAAGCTTTTACACAAGTGTCACTCATTTTGTTGTTACTTTATGTTCCCTTCTTTACTTCCTCTTTTTCTGATTGTCTATTTATTTATTTCATTCTCCATCACTCTCACTCGCAATGCATTGTGCAAACTCAAAAATAAAAGTCTGTTCAATCATTCGTTATCTCTCTCTCTCTTTCTCTCTCTCTCTCCCTCTCTCTCTCTCTCTCTCTCTCTCTCTCTCTCTCTCTCTCTCTCNCTATATATATATATATATATATATATATATATATATATCAATCTTATCAATCTTCTTCTTTCTTATCTCACACTTATTTTTTCTCTTTCTCTCTTCCTCTCCCCATCACTCACTCTCTCTCTCTCTCTCTCACACACACTCCACCTTTCTATATCTATTTATTTATCTATCAATCAATTTATCTATTTGTCTGTCCGCCTCTCTTTTTCTCTCTCTATCTCTTTCTGTTACTCTCTTGTTCTATCTATCACTATTACCCTCCTTTGCTCTAATGATAGTAAATCACAAAAATAAAACATTAATCAATAGGCAAGCAATCCCCTTGTTCATGTATTTTTTCTTATCTACCTCACTCTGTTTCACGAGATCGCACTGTCCGTCTTTTTTTCTTCATGTTTATTTGAAATCTTCCAACAAATTTTTATAGTTGCAATTGTTTATACCAACATTTTTTTCTGAAACAAGTTTCATTTTCATTCACCAAAAACGAATAACGGAAATTTTTGTTCTTTTCATTGCGCTCACTAACAGGAGAATGTTTAGTCTGTGGCCATGATACACTTTTGGTTTATAAATTTTTTTATAATAAAATTTTTCGTGTACAATAATATATACATTCTGCATTTGTATTAGTAATTCATTGACTTTGTGCGTTGTGTATATCCAAAATATACCTTTTTTATGTCTCCTTTCCGTCTTTACAGAATTTTTGTCGAATTCACATTTTCACGTTTCAAGTTATTGTCTCTCCTTCACATTCAATCATAATATTGCTCCCCTTCTAATGCTATTCTCATTCTTCATTGTCACAATTCTTCCTTCCCCTATCAACTTTATTCTTTTGTAATCTAAAAAGATCGATTAACATGAAGTACCAAGGTAAGAATGAAAAACATAAATAATTAACAACATTAAACGAAAAAAAGAATCCTTAATCTACATATAATGTATATGCATAATACCATGTATTTTCTTTACTTTTACCTTTCCTTAAATGATGGGTAAATTAGATTGATTTATTTCTTTACCGTCATAATTTTGTATTTTTATTTGTTATGAAAACTCACATATTTTTTTTAATAGGGTCCCATTTTATTAAGAGAGATTTCGAGGAACAAGTTACGGCTGTGGAGAGGCCAAAGTTTCTTCATTTAGCGGGTAAGAGTAGGACACAAATACAGGTGAGTACCTCGAGAGGGTCTTACCCACTCATAGGATTGGTGTTTCACACTGTTAGCTAAGTGGTCAATTACACGCTCCGACATCTCTCTTTGCAATACCCTTAAAAGCTGGAAAATGTTTTTCTAACACGTTACCAACTGTCTCGGGGGTTGGAGTGACCCTATGCGACGAGACCACTTTAGAATCCCACTTCTGAGTGGATTGAGGGCAATTTGACCTTGTAGTAACATTTTATGACGACCAACTCATTGGGTATTTGAAAAGTGTCTGTAAGAGACGAATGAGGTTCTGAGGTGGTTTTAACGAAGCATCAAAGACACAAATGAACATTTATGACAAAAAATGATATTAAAATTTCGAGCAAAATGTTATTAAAATTGAATATAAAAAGAAAGATACTTATTTCAATATTTTTAAACATAAACGAATTCTAACAAAAAAACAATGTTCACTGTTCGCAAACAACTCTCTCTCTCTCTCTCTCTCTCTCTCTCTCTCTCTCTTTCTTTCTCTCTCGATCTATCTATCTATCTATCTATATATCTATCTATCTATCTATCTATCTATCTACCTACCTATCTANTATATATATATAGGCTGATCTTAAGGCTTACAGTTCGCCAAAATAATTTGCATTTGTAATTTGTATTTATTCTATTAATTTTAAACAAGTTAACAGATATATTGTTGTTAAGTGGAGAGAAAAGAAAACAACCAAATGTTAATCCTCATTTTCAATAACGGATTTACTTAAGTAAACATGAAGATTACTCATTTTGTAAACAAACACCTTTTCTCGTGTTTTCTCCATTTTAATCCAGCTGTATTCTCTTTATCTATTGAAAGACATCATGTGGAGAATATTGTTAACCCACAAGTTCGTAATAATATTGTGAGACTGAGTCATCGAGTTCAGCGGCAATTGAATATGGCAATGATAGCCAGCATTTCTCAGAGCATGTTCTCCCGGGCTTTAGTTCCAGTTCAATGACTGGAAGTGCCAATAGGAGTCCCGGTAGTGCACCTCAGACGCTAAGAACAGACATATTATCATTGCTGCAAGAAGGAATTCTATCCGTACTGCCCGCCAAATCCTAAATGGCAATATTCTTTGCCAAGGTGTATATCTACAAATGATTCCTGTTGCCTTCTTGAGACAATGTGTAGCAACAGCCCGCCACCTGTATCTCAGGAGAATGTGGAGCAGCGAGCGCCTAGAAGATAACATCGATTAGAATTCTGTGTTGTTTACTGAGGAGTCGGGTTCCTGTCTGTATAGTGATAGTGATCGCAGAGACTACCGAGAACCGGAAATGCGTACAATGCTCAAATTCGTGCTCCTTTCAGTGCGGTTTGGAAGACACGGTGTAATGTCTGGGATGGGATTTACACTGTAGGTCGAACAGGATTCCATATTGTTGAACGCAATCTCACCATAGTCCGTTATGTCCAAGAAATTATCGAGAAATACATCCATTCAAACCAGCAATCTCATTGGCATAGATTACCGATTTATGGATGACAATGCCAGTTTTTTCTCAATGTTTAGAAATCCTCGGAATTTCCCATCCGCCAATTTCATCATTGTTCCAGGCCTCAATTCTATTGAGCACATGTTGGATGCGTTGCTTTTCCATCACCATCCGCAGCAAGTTGACGTACAGAAACTGAGAGCAGCGTTGCAATCTATGAAGTCAAATTCCTTACGGACATTAGTGGCAACCTTATTACCAGTGTGTTAGCAAGTCCACAGTGGTGTTAGCTAACAGAGGACATCATAGACAGAATCAAATGTTTAAAAAAATTATCGTATCCAATAAAGAAAATTATAGAAATAAAACCTTTGATTTTGTTAAGCTTCAAATTCCTTTAATTAAATTTTCCTTCAGGCAAAAATATAACAATTTCTTATAAATTTTAACACAATTTATGATAGCAATAAAAATGCTAGGGAAAGTACAAAATTGGCAAGATCACTATTCATTTTTGAATTTTTGAGCAGTTTATGTACCCATCTCTGCCTTTCTGTTCTCTTTCTCTCTCTCTCTCTCTCTCTCTCTATATATATATATATATATATATATACATTGAAGTAATGAACAAATTATTTTTGCTATACTTTCGAAGATATTAATCGGTACGCAAAAAATTTATATAGTTTGGTTAGTATATATACATATAAGTAAACAATGTAAGTTTTTTGAGTACCAATTAATGTCTTCGAAAGTATAGCAAAAATAATTTGTCCAATACTTTAAATCATTTTAATCTATAAATAGTGATGGAATAATATGATATATTGTAGGGTAAATGTTACAACTTCTAAGATAGTTGTTGCTAAAAGAATACTTCATTTCACATTGCTAATTGCTTTTAATCTCAAACAACACCAAAAAGCTTTACTCTTTTCCTTTAATTATCTCCCGCCTGTTTTTTACGTCTTTCTTTTCCATCTTTGCAGGTATTTTCGCCTTAATTAAACGTTGCCTGGGGTCTGATAGGTATTAACTAAAGACGTACCGAGTGGAGCTGTTTTCCTTTTTTTTTATTTTTTATAATCGGTTTCTCTTATATTTTACGTTTTCGAAGATAAGACTGGGTTGGGTTAAAAGTAAAATAAATCACAAAGAAAATAAATAAAAGGAGGAAATACTTTGCCAGAGGAAAAGTTGTACTTTTTTCAGGCTTCACTAACGATGGGAATACATCGAAGAGTCTTGGCCCTTAACTCTGAACTTTATCCTCCCTTTCATCGGCCCTTGGAGGGCTCAACGTGATGCATGCTGTCTGAATTGAAGTTCTCCGTTTCAAGTATACCTGCCTGTTGTGAAAGCTTGGAACTTTTTATTCGCCGACTGATCGAATAGACAAGCATCCGCTTTTTCATCTCAATGTAAGAATGCGCTCTATTTAGAACTTTTTTTTGACCAGAAAAAACACGGCTTTGAGCAATCAACAATAGAAAGATACAGTTCTATGCCGAAGTCAATATATGAAAGTATCGCTAAACCACTTTATTGTACCCTAGTCGAAACGATAATGACATAATAGTTCTAAAAATGCAAACATAAAAAACACCAATCATTGAGTTATTACACATTGAGACTTTATGACTTTAATAAAATATGTTATACGACTTATGTATAACATATTTACATATTATATTAGTTTATATAAATGTTACTCATAATCCATTATATTTCGTTGTCCGATTGACCAAATTACTTCATTCAATTAATTAATCTTTATGTAAGGTATTGGTTGCAATAAAAAAGCTAGTGTCTTGGAGGGATTCGAACCCACGACCATCAGGTAAATACGCCGCTGCTCTACCAATTGAGCTATCGTGACTTCGATCCACTCTTACTTCATTTCACTTTCACTTGTCGCCGAGAATCGAATTCTGATTACAAGACATTTGAAAAATGATAAAAAGGAGGGAAATTTCGAAAGGTAGATTGAGATAGGAAGTTGGTGTCCGAGTGGATCTAAGTCACGATAGTTCAAGTGGTATAGCAGCGGCGTATTTATCCGAAGTTCGTAGGTTCGAATCCCGCTCGTGACACTAGCTTTTTTTTATTTCTACCAATACCTTACATGAAGATTAATTAATTTCAAGAAGTTACTCATAATGTTAATACTAAGAAATCGGTTTTTCTCAATATGTAACGTCACAAATAAATATATGTTTTTAGATATTTTAATACAATCTGCAATTCTTCGTTATAATATGTAATTTGATGAACATAGATATATTTACAACTATTTTCATATTTCCATGTTGGGGGCAAGTAGTCAATATAATTCTCCCACTTCAATTCACTGAATAAACTTTACTGCCTATTCTCAGAAAGGAGGTCGTGGGGCCATTTCCTCTTGAGGCGCCTTATAGTAGGATTGTATGGATGGGTTCGGTCGGATGAAGTATAAAATGTATAAAAGAAATATGCAAACTTTGCTACTACAAAACCGTATATCCTTTTAAAATTGTCATATTGTTGTTGTCATATTTTTGTTAAATCTATTTTTAGTAACGTATTCTAATTAGTTTTTAATAATAATATTTTAAGAATTTTTTAAATCGCAAACTAATAAATTTTTCTTCATCAAGTTCAGGTACAATTTATGATCCCCAATTAGTATTTTGTTGATTATCTATTTTCCCAAACTTATAAATAGCTTTCGTAACAATTAAGAAAATTTTCGCTTTGTTGAATTCTGATCAACTCATCTGTAGCTACCTAACGTACTGCGTAATTGGCCTTTCCCATCAATTATTAAGGGCGTGGAGTCCAAAAACCTCTGGCCAAGGGAGCAAACAGCGATAATAGGCGAACCCAGAGTTGATTAGAAGGCCGATGAACGTTAATTAATACGCATATTGTTCAAACAAACGAGTGCTTAGCTATCGGAAACGGATCTGGTTTCATTTATGGAGTTACCGATGGATAAAAGGAAAAAGAAACGAAGATAATTTGGTTTTCACGATGTACTATATATTTAAAACTTGGTTTATAAAAACTAGCAAAATTTAATAATGAATATGTAGGTAACTATAAGTTGTAACCGTGGTATTAGATTTTCGATATGGTACTTTATGTTATGTTAAGCATTTTAAATTTTGCAGATTTTAGAAAAAGGTAAAACTTTTTAACTTTTTGACGTTCCGAAGCATTGTACTTAAATTTTATCCATTAATTATCAATCGTCGCATTGACCAAATTACATCTTTCAATTAATAAGTTTTTTAATGTAAGATCTAGGTTGAGTGAAAAGGTCAGTGTCACGAGCGGGACTCGTACCCACGACCGTCGGTACTATACGCCGCGGCTCTAACCACTTCACGTGAGCTCAAGTGGTGTATTAGGCCGAAGGTCGTGGGTTTGAGTCCCGCTCATGGCACTAACCTTTTCATCTCAACCGAGATTTTACATAAAAAGAATAATTACTTAAATTTTATATTTAATATCTTGGAATATGTTAACTAATTAGATTATTTTTCTTACGGTGCTTTGAAATTTGTTCAAGTTCTTCTTTGTTCTAATATTCTAATTAATTTTATCACTTTGAATTTAGTCAAAACGGCGCAATTATTGGCTCAAGAAAATTTTAACGTTGTCGGAGGAAATCGAACGCACGCCCGCAGTCTTGAACTTAATTCGCTAACCCTTCGATGACAGCGGCCCCAAATTTTTTAAATTAGATTTAAAAGAATATTTTTTATGTTCTCATAAGCCTTTAATTTTCGGTTTTTTATTTCATAAGGTTACGTGAGTGGTTGAGGTACATTTTCACTTTTTGCTGAAAAAAAAGTTACTATGAATATGTCAAACAAAACCTTAGTTGATTATTCGAACAAAATTAGTGCTAAATCCAATATGATAAAGATAAATAAGAATAACAAGTGACATGAAAATAAATTTATTATAGAAAATTGTCTCTTATACATTGATTACACCATTTTGTATAATTTGTCAAGGGGCTCAAGCTTAATTTGGGACGGGTAGCGGTTGTACTTACAATTTAGCAGGGGGAAGGATAAGGATTAAGGTGTATTTGCGTGGTCTCAAGCGCCTGTTTCTGTCAACACGCAAAGACTCGGCAAATAGCAGTGTCTCCCCTAACAAATGGAACAAAAGAGATAAATAATGAGAGGCAGGGCGAAAGGGAAAAACCCAATAAGCATTCAGCAATCAACAGTCGAGGCAAGCTAAGCTAATTTTTATGGGTAATTACACGGACCTCTAAAATCTTATACGGCGCTGATTCGTTTACATACCAATTGGGTGGATGGGACTGTAGACAAAGGGGGAGCCTCTACAGCGAATTGGCCCGCTCGGCTATTGACCGGACATCCGGACGGTTGATTGAAAATTTAATTCGATCACACCCTCGGGGTTGTTAAGATGGAGAGAACGTCCCACCTCGCTGCTGACCCGCCTTGCAAGAATGCTTTCGTTATAAATGGACTGAGGAGCTATTCTAGATTAACGTTTTCCTTAAAAATAACTCGATAGGAGGTATTCTCATTGATATTGTTAAATTAAAACTATAAACGATTCTCTAGAAACTATTAAAGTTTTACTTGCTGGAAAAACACAAGTATTGTGACCACTTTTCACTTTACTTACGTATTTTATAATGTATGTTGTTTATTAATTGAAGTTTTAACTATTAAAAATACATGCTGTGTCAGATAATGATTACAACCGAATTGTTTGTACATTTCAACCCTTTGCCCTTAACATATAGAAATTTAACATTAGAAAAAAGTAAACCATCTCTAGCCATCCCGATAAGCAGGCGGCAAGACGCAACTACCCGATCAATACTAAACCACAGAGCCGGTTGCATCACTGCCTTAGCAGATATTGAAGAAAACAGTAAATTCATCCTTCGTTGGGCATCAGGGTTTACAAGGAAAAAGGAAAACGATGAGGGCAATAATTAGCTAAAGAAAGTTTGTTCAGGTTCGGTCTGATTTGTGGCATACTATATTGCCAAGTAGGTAGATCCATGGGGCAATCGGTTTAGAACAACACAGTTCATTGGGACTGTATCCTAGGACAGGTACGCAACCTTCATCAAAGGATCTACGCAGAAACGAACAGCAGAACTGCTGACCCTAGGATGTGTTAGGACAAGTACTGTAGGATTGTTCACCAGACAGCAGAATCCGAAAACATATGTATTCCCCGGGTAGCAGAAACAAGGATGTGCAGTTATTGCTATGAAGAAGGATGAGCAGCCGAGCATGTTCTGTGTTGATGCAAATGTCTACGCTAGCTTAGATTTCTGTTGTTCGAAGAGGTAAAACCTTGGGCCAGGAAAAACAGCAAAACCCATAATAAATATATGCGATCTGGGGGGGGGGGGGTAAAAGGCCTTAAGAGTTCTAGACAATGAAGATTGAACAATAGACCTATACTGGGAGCAGTGCGCAAGGTCGTAACCAGGACGACTCACATTAACATTCATCCTTCAATCGTTTATTATGACTATGATTGTTCAAAGATCTATTCGCTTCTTTGTTCCTTTTATGAATTTTTTTTTGCTTCTCTCAAGTTTAGAACTTATTTATTTTTTCTGATTCATTTTTTGGCTTATTTTTATTTCAGCCGTTTGATCTACTTGATTCTGCCATTGACCTTAATCTTTTTTATCTATATCAGTCTTTTTCTTCCTTTACGATTAATTACCGGCTTGGTTCATTTCATTGATCTCTATATGATCTTGACAGTACTTTTTCATTTATTGACATTTTTGTACCTATTTCGTACTTTTTGGGAGGGAATTTGACAACTACATCTAGGACAATTCCATAATGCGATAGCTCTATCTATTTTATCGCTTTAGGCTCCAATATAATATTCAGGTTTAAAGACTTACTAATTGTCGTAAGTATAAAATTTTCTCCAGCTTATCTGTCATTTTCTCCAGTTGGGCATAGATAGATTTAATTTCAAATGAGTGATTTCTCGTCAGTGGTTTAGTGGCTAAATATTGTAATTTTTTACCACCAATTTTAACAGTGAGGAGAACGAGGAAAAACGTGAAGCCAAAGTTTCTAAGGGATGAAGGGAGTAGAGTTGGTAGTAATTCGAACGTCTGTACAGGGGAGTAATTTGAACGTTGTTTAACGCCCAGCCCGAGGCGACCTTTTATTATAAGTGAAAACTTCTACAGATTAAAGAGCCAACCACAGGAATCAATAAGGTTGGAAAATGCCCTGTTGAAAACAGAAGCATATACAAACTGTTATAGGAAAGACACAGTGTATGTACACATGGGGGTGTGTTCTAGTAATATCCTGACAAAATTTTTAACAAAAGATAAGATAAATTTAAACAACAGCATGAAAACAAGTTTGGTGATGATTTCCTTTCAGCTTACCCAGACCCATCAGCAAAGTTTAAAAATTTCCAGGCTCTGCAGATTGGAAAAATGTTTCAAAAAATCGAACCTAGTGAAACCAAATCGCAGCAACTAACTTTCCTTCTATACCTCATTCTATAGTGTCCTTCACTTTTCCACCATTATTTGATAAATGCAAGGCGTATTTTGATAGTTTTGTTTACTTGGATAGTGTTCGAATTAGAAGAAAAAATTGTTTTCAATCACATAGTGTTAAGATGTACTACAATATTATCCGTATAGATGATAAACAAACGCTTCCCCGAATTTTTAAAACTATAAATGAAATTACTATAACACTCTGCTAATATTGACCAGTAAATTTTTATTTATTATTTGCACTAAATCTGCTTCTATAGTTAGCCTTTTTCAATTATATTTTTAAGGAGAATTAATATAAGACTTCTTTTTTGTTTAGTAACATAATATTCCATGTGAAATTGAACACTTTTTTAATTTAAAACAGCTAATGAGGTAGTGGGCAGCGACATGAATTCGACCCATGTAAAATAATAATAAATATTTTTATGGGATGTGTTTTTGGAATTAAAAAGAATAATAAGATAAAAAATAAATTTAATAAAACAACTTATAAACAGAAGTAACTCTAACAATATTAGCAATTTAAGATAATACAGTTTTTATATACATAATGATTTATTAAATGGTTTATATTCTGAATTTCAAATTAGATATGAAAAATAACACAGAAAAATTATATTACTTTTTCAAACCGAAATAACAACGCGTAAAAAATTACAATGAAATAATTATATACAGGGTGTGGGTTATACATTAATAACACTTTTTTTTTACAAAAAACCCTTTCCCCAACAATTGAGAATGTTAAATCTTCAACACCCCTCGAAATTATCGGTTTAGCATTATTTTTCGCCTTGAAAAGAACAAAATCATTTAATATTTTTATATCTATTAATTAGTTAGTAGATGTATTATTATTTAGGGTTTAGAAAGGAATACGTTTATACAACTCTCTTGACCATAGAAGCGAATAGTTCCAGATTCATTTTTTTCCTCACAGTAATACACATAGAAAAAACGGGAATAATTCAGAAACTAACTGTATCCCAACTACAGAGGTCTTATAAACCCTCAAGGTGTCGGTGTTTTGAAAAAAAGCCCATTTTTGGTATGTCAAAGTAAGTCGGGTTGAAAGGCAGGGCCGCTGGATTCGAACCCGGAACCTTTACGTTACATTGACGTCTAAACCGTTTCAACGTCTAAACCGTTGCGGCCACCGACCCTCCTCTGAAGGTACTATTAAAGATATATTTATACGAAATTGTAAATGATAATACAATTTATTTTCCCCGTGGGAAAGTAGGCGTTTTAAATATTCCACTACTAGTTTTCTCCAAGATTTGGTTATTTCTTTGTACTCACTCTGATAATCTAATAGATTTTTTCTTACAAATAACTGCCAAGGGACCTAAAAATGGCTCAAACATGTGAACTAGTTCCCTTCTTCTGAGATTTCTTCTTTTCCAATTGTTTTGAAGTTCACATCTAAGCTAATAAGAATAATATAATTGTTTTGTTTTATTCTTACAATCATATTAACAAATAATTAAGGTTTTTAGTTGAGATAAAAAAGTCAATGGCACGAGCGGGATTCGAACCCACGATCTTCGGCTAGATACGCCACTGCTCTACCACTTGAGCTATCGTGACCTCGATCCACTCGGACACTAACTTCCCATCTCACCCCACCTTTTCAATTATCCCTCCCTTTTGCCATTTTTCGAATCCCGCTCGTGCCATTGACTTTTCTATCTCAACTAAAAATCTTAATTAATTGTAATATATTAATTGGTCAAGCGGACCACGAAATTAGTGAACATATTAACAAAGTTGGCATAATTTCAGTTAATCAATAATTGAACCACTCAGAAATTTTTCAGTGTTGTAGACTATACAGGGTAGACTTTTTAGATGGCCCGGCAGAATTTTTTTTGAAACAATGACCGAATAAAACAAATATGTGTTTAATATTTTTTTAGTATTGTTTCAAATATTTGCCTTTTTTGGAAAAAAAATTAAAAAATTACACAGGTTAGCGCAGACCTGGTTCAACTTCAAAATTTCAAATACGACCATATACATCCTAGCACATCATTTTGAAGGATTTTTTTAAGAAGAAAAAAATGGTTTTTAAATTGTTTAAAAAATGACAAAGTTATAGCAAAAAGTTTGAAAAAAACACATTTCGTTCGTTTCGTTAATCCCAATAATTTTCTTCTTCATTAAAGTAAACATTATTTGCCTTTATTGTTTAGATTTTGTCACTGTTTGTCAAACTCGCATTATGATAGAAAATGTAAGTAAATAAATTTTACAATAGTATCTATTTGTTACATTCAGTATTTCATTAAAAATGAACGGAAGAGCAAATTTTATGTTAAACAGCGAGTTGATACGTACGACTGTTTTATGGAGAGAGAGAGAGAGAGAGAGAGAGAGAGAGAGAGAGAGAGAGAGAATGAGAATGAAAATGTCATTGTGAGTGTGCGATGTTTGAAATGTAAAAAAAAATTACTTTTATTAATTTAATTCAAAAAGTTATCTACTTTTACAAACATTTACACTACCGTCAATTAAGACAAAACTATCGTTCATTCCTAGGTGGGAACTAGGTGGGAACTGAACCCATGACGGCGGGCTGTAAGACGGGAGAGGCTTCCGCGCTAATCTTTCGGCTACAGCGTTGCCCTTAGATTAGGTTCCTTACTACGGTTACTTTTCCATATAATATATCATATATTTTTTATTATATATGAGAATCCGTTTAGCAATTTTTTTGTAATTATAATACTGACATTTTTATGAATATATTATCCTTCAGCGTTTAATCATTGGCACAGTTGCTTTGCACCGTTTGTAATTAATTTTTACTTTAGCAGGCATTTAGTTTATATAGATTTATATAAAGGACAAAAAACGATATTCCATGCCAGTAGGAATAAACTAATTAAATTAGCTCTAGCCTCAATTGCAGGGGTGGGATCCCTTGAACTACGGAATAAGGGGAGAAATTGCTTTTACAGAAAAACCCTGTTTCTTCACATTCCCCCGACTGCCCTTCAGTTCTTCTGTTCTATTAACAAATGTCCACCCTCTTTTATTTAGATTATTGCCCGTAGTAAAGGAGAGCTAACATTTCATTGAGCTAGCGGCTAGTTTCGCTTTGTCCCGACAGGGTCGGCTCCTTACTGCTAAATTACCATTGAAATCATACTCGGCCTTATTGTCATAGCGTTGAAGTTTATCTTGGCCATTGAATAGAAAGCTATTCAAACGCCCGAGTCCGTATTACTTTTAGTTCCAGCCGGCTCAATCGATCCGTCAACAAAAAGATTATATATGGTCCAATTGTAAATACGATTGATATTATTTTTGTATCGGGATGCAACTGAGGTTCAGGGGTGTTTGTTAATATTGGAGAGGACAAAGGGTCCTAACGGTTCAAATTGAGGAAGACAAGCGAAGATTAACCGCCAGTTTTATACAGCCGAGGGTACAAGGGGGTAGCGGCTTTTCTCTACTGATTTCCCAAAGGCCGCTATAATATTCATTCCCTCTCTCCTACCATTCTCTTCTTCCATTCTTTCGCTTCTATCGCTCTATCATTCTTCTTCTCTCTGGGTCGAATTTTTCTCACTTTCCCGCTTCTAAGCCGACAAGCTTATTTAACCGCTGGAACAAGAAATAGCCTGTGTTTAAAAATGAATTTGCATTGGTATTACACCTGTTTTCATGTTTTTATATAAAAGTTCTCTTCTGGCAAACCTAATTTTGAAATATTAATTGAGTTTAGAAATTAATCATTTAAATTATAAACGTTTTGACATGATTGCTTTCAAGATTTGTTCAATGTAAGTTGACTGTGCAACATCCACTAATCTTACTTTACACTTTATTGGTAATTTATTGAAAAATGCCAGAAATGTGAAAAGAAATTAAAAATAATGTCCTTGTATGAATAGGAACCAGTAAGGAAAGGGAACCTAAAGGTAATTGAAGGTAGTTATAAGGTCAATCGGACCATTAAATCTAATGGAACTAATAAAAATGTCAACATAATCAATCTCTGAGAAAATAAAATGTTATAATTAAAAACAAGTGTAGAAAAACTACCCATATTAAGTAATTCTAAGATAATACCATATTATATGTTTAATTAAGACTTGAGTTATCATTGGTGTCATGGCATTTAAAATTCTGAGAAAGGTTTGAAGAAAATCGTTAGGATTTCTAGTGGTTAGAATTGTTTTAATGTCATGACAAGATCGTGGTAAAAATTAGGTTTTTTATTTTCATTCATTTAATAATTTATTATTAAATTTATTTAAACATTAATAGTGATAAAGTGATTTATGACAGAAAATCTCATAAGTAACAAGAATTTATCCGACAAAAGCAACGCTAACTAAATTTCCCTGAACGTGTACACTAACTTCTTCATCATCATCATCAACCACTGAGAACTACAATTTCTCAAAAAACCTACTAGTTAACCAGAAAAGTTGCGCGATTTTACATTTGTTCTTATTTTATTTCCGTTCATCAACAACAACTACTACAACGACTGGAATAATACCATATGAGGCACGCGAAGAGATTCATAGAAGGACCATCCGCAAAACTTGCAAAAGAATTACTGGAAGGCACTGCAACCGAACCAGGATTCTGGGTGGACTCCTAATGGGCTCCGCTATTTAAGAAGGCACATGCACCTGATAGAGATAGTATGCAGTAGGTGGTTGTTAATATCGCTCAATCACTTTATTGTTCCATAGGCAAAACGAGAATGACTTATTGGTTTTTACTGGGTCCCGAACTCTACTGTGGCTTAGCATACTGCCACAAAAGGGGATACATCTTCAAATGGATCCTTAATGAGTCCAAAATCTGGTGGAACAATAACACATTTATGAGGCATGCGAAGAGATCATAGAAGGACCACCCGCAAAACTTACAAAGGAATTACTGGAATGAAACCGCAACCGAACCAGGATTCTGGTTGTACACGTAACCGAGCACTGCCTCCTAAGAAGGAACTTACACCGCATAGAAATTTAGGCAGAAGAAACACAGGCAGAGAAGGAGACCGCAGAACACATTTAGTTTTTTGTGAAGGTATATGTAGGTGCGGATTTTCGCAAATAGGAAAAGAAAAGCCGCAAGCAAGATCCTACACTAAGGAGCCGCTTGCAAATCTTTGGAGGTTGAACAACATCCTGAATCTGGCCAATGAGTTATAAAAACTAAAGGAGAAGGCTTACGCAGGCCGAGGTGCCGAAGGCCTCGAGGCCGCCTCTTTCTTCGCTATCTCCTCCCTACTTGTGTAGAAATTATCATTTTTATACAAATTAGTGTTTAAACAAAGGTTTTGCAATTCATGCCTTGTAATTTCTACGAATTCAACCAGGTAAAATACCATGTAAATTATCCATAGAGTGAAGCAACAAATCTATTGCAAAAAAACCAAAACAAAATCCTAGCACTGGCTATCCACCATATTGTACACCAACACAATTTCGAATTCAACAATCCAAAAATATCACACACAGAACAAACATTTACGTAACTTTTAAGAAATGGTTTACATCAACAGAGATAAACACACCTTCAAGTGCAGAATGGTCACACGTAAAGTCAGTTGCAGCTACCCTAATATCATTAATCAAATTCAATATCAATACATATAATAAATAAAACAATCATTACATTTCACACATCAAATATTTCTACATAGTGTAATTCTTGAACAACTTGTCTTTCCTTTCCCTAATTATCCCTGTCTGTTTAAACCTGAAAGGATAATCAGGCCATTCCCCATTTTTTCCCATTGTCGGCTCCTTTCGCCTCAAAGAAGCCGACTTCTCCTATAAAAATATGTCTTTCTATCCCGACTTTCTTCCCCACTCCTTCAAAATCCAACGTATATAAACATAAAACATAAATATCTCATTGGCACTCTCAACACGACACATAATAATGACACATCTACACGGGAAACAAACACTTTGATTCAGTCTAAAATTTCGTGCATTGTATAAATTCATTTTTCACGTCCTACATGTATTTGTATAATTTAAACAATGTAATTTCCAGGCCCTGAAGATGATGTCAATAAAGATCCAAAAGTTGGCACGATAAAGAAAATGTTTTTCTAAACCTATGTCACACCAGACCGCATCTCTTGATTTTCCAAATAATAATTAATTAACGGTCACAAAACACCACACGTTATCCATATAGCCGTGATTAGTGTCGAACGTGTTTCCACGTCCATTTATTTTTTTAAAACGTTGACATCATTTAAAAAAATATTATTTATATTTGCGCAAGCAAGGTTTAAAAGTTTTAAAGAGAGGAAGGGAATGTGTGCTTTGTTGTTTTTAGTCCATTTAGCCCAAAGAGTACTTCGGGCTCTTTCCAACCTGGGTAAACACATTTTTTTATGAGTTCTTTTAATTTAGTTTTTTAATATATTTAACCTTTGTTTTTAAAACATTGTTTAAACTTCTGACCTTTACATTTAAATTTGGATTGGGATAATTGTACAATATAAACGATATAAAAGTTAATCTAATATAGGTACATTGTTTTTAAACATTTTTGAAAACTTCGCTTTTATGTGTTTGTTTTATTATGTAAGAATTTTAATATTTACAGTTTCCTCATCAATGCTGTCTGTCCAAAATCAATAAAACTTCAAGTTTAAACTGTCATGGGAATGGAAACAGCATACGGTTTGGTAAAAGAGAAGACACGCAGATCCGGCTTGCGCAGGGGATAACAGGTGTCTCAAACAATAAGTATTCACATGAAACTTGATCCGAAACCTTTCTTTCCCCACTAAACAAGTGTTGAGCCATGAAGCTTATGGGACAAAGCAAGCATTCAGCCGGAACACAAAGCTGCAGACCCCTTCCGTTATTAATAAATTAGCGCTCCTTTGAATGGAACTATTCATTAATAATGTTTTGACGCCATGCTATCCACAAAATCCATAAGGTATTTGTTATTATCGCTCAAGAACACTTTTCAAAAAAGTAGGAAACCAAATGCCATCGATGAAACTTTCATTTTTGTAGAAGATAAGAACAATCGAGCTGATATTTATAGTCAATTTTTTTTAAATAATAGCCTCTCTATACATTTTTTATATATCTAGACAATGCGAGATATCGGCGGAAAACCTATTGCATATCATATTACTTAATCCTTAAAACCCAAACAAAATCTAGGTAAAGTCAAGCCATATTTGATCAATTTCTATTGTTTGCCTTTTTGAAAGCAGTGTTTTTATAACATTTGGAATAGGTTTTTACTTTTTTTTATTGAGAGATCATTGGTTCAATATGGAGAAATCATCCTAATCAGCGGATGTTCACATGTTTTCTCCAGACATGACCATCTCGGTATTAGTTTCAATCCCTATACGGTTTGTGTTGTGAAGTTAATAATTTGCCAATTTTGGACTTTCAGTTCCGAAGCCAAATTTTCCAAAGGCTTGAATCCTATTATTTTGATCGTTTACCATTATCTATTTAAATCTGATTAAAACGAGTATTTTTAATCAAATTTTGTACAGATTTTGCATTTCTTAATGCTCAGGATTAGGTTTAAAAATAAACGTAAAGTATGATTCGACAAACGAATTTCAGTTAGCATGGAGTTTCAGTAGTGATGTGGTATTACAAGATAATTCATAGATGCCTACAAGTTTTCCTCGAGCTTAACCCCATTTACAAATTGTTTCCAAAGGTAAAATTCTTAACCAAAGTTCTGAAAACTCATTCCAATATATTTCAAATAATAAGTCATATCTAGTTTTTTGCCATTATTAAGAACGAATTTATGTGAGGAAAAACGGTCGGAGACCAGCGAGTTGTATTTCACTTCATTCAAAGGAAAGTACGTTTGGAATTTCAATCTCTATGGATACAATTTTTTCTCATCCCAATCCCTTTTGCCATAAGTTTCCTTTGAATTAGCTGGTGATTTTATTTTCACATCGATTGGGAGACCTTGATTAAATAAGCCATTATGCGATTTTCAAGACAGAAGGCAGTATTTTCCAAAGAGGTCTCATTTAATTGATTGCCAGTGTTTTTAGAAAATTCTTTTGAGCAAAAGACAACGAGGATTGATTCTACTAAAGAACTTGGAAGGTAAAATAAGCCAGAAGGCTGCAGTGCCTGGGGAGCACAAACCCCGCCTCCTAGTATCTTTATTACCATACCGTATTAATAGACAAGGAAGTTCAAATTTGTTAGAGAATATCCAACGTCCGATAAAAGTTCAAACCTTTTGTCAAATAGACTTTGTGCCTTACCAAATTTGTGAATGATCGCATTTTTCCATCACGGAGGACTGTCTAGTTTAAGGTTTATTATCAGTTAGCAATTAGCACTCATTGGACAATAATTGATTTACTAGTAAAAATCGTAATGTTAGTCATTATTATGTTCTCAAGGTCTCAAAAAAATTCGTCAGAGGTGTGTGCAAATTAACCATGAATCTGCGGATCAGACTCGACCCTGCCACATAAGGTTTAGTATCAGTTAGCTGAGCTTATAATATTTGGCAGTAATTGATAACTTAGTAAACTTTGATACGTTAGCCATTTTGATATTTTCGATTTTCAAATCGGAACTGATTGGAATTTGGAAACAGTAAAATACGCCTATGAAAATGAGCTAAGTTTTACAACGATCTTGCTGATGTCGGATTAGGAAAACTTAAAAAAGTCTGGCAGAAAGTTTTCAGTAGCTTTGGAAGCAGAAAGAGTAACAGAATTGGAAGAAGATAAGGTACGAATACAATACTTTTTTGTTAGGGCCCACTTCGGAATTACAGAGAATACAGGGTCAAGATTCTTGCAAAACAGGCTATATAGGGGGTAAAATCCTAGTTATAACATATCCTTCTTGAGGATGCAAAATAAAGTATAATAACATAATATTGTAATGTTTAACTACGCGAGTTTTTTATACCTCAATAAACCCCTTGTTCCATGGACATCCCTGGTACTATAGATTGGCCTGGATAAAAATACATGGTTCGATAATATCCAGGCTTAGGTTGGGCCATGGTATATGTAAGGTATATATAAAATAAAACAGGAAAGTCGTAATTTATGTAGAACATGCAGCACCATTGAGAATTTAGAACATTTTTGTAATGGCTCTATACATGAGGAGGAGTGAAAAATTTAGCTGGGGAGAATGTATGCAATGAAGGGTACTGTTACAGCAGTAAAGTATATAATCTTGCTCCTTGCTTACAAGACTTTGTTTATCGCCGCGGGATAATGGTATAAAATTGAAAGGGATATCAGAGGGCAGTGGCGGTGGTATTGGATGGGTGTTCTGGAGAAGTCGGGTTGTAGCTGCTGTCTCGCCGAGATCCTGTCTGTATAGACGAAGGAGGTTACATAACCATCTTAACTACGGGGTAGCAGAAAATTTTCCAGGTCCAACCCGGCTACATAGGAGCTTAGTGGCGATGCTCCTGGCGAGAACTTAGTGTGAACATGTTGCGCGGGGGTACTGTTCGCGTTTTCCTTCCGAGAGAAGTATTATGGTTAGAAATTCCACTTTAAACAAAACAGCGGCCGGAGTGGATTCGGAAGTTCTTACTCTGGAGGAGCTCCAATACTCTGGGAGATTGAGTCGCCTTCTGTATCTAGGGAGCCGGCGGGACGACCCAGGCTGGTGCATTTCAGGCATCTGAGGTTACCCTTTGCTTTTACGGCACGTGGTCTGGTGCTTAATGCAGCCCCATTCACTCGGAATGGACAAGCAGATAGTGAGGTCTGTCTGGGCTTCTACACCAACGCTTGCGACTATAACACCCATCTAGAAATCAGCAAAGGTGCGTTATCTCTCATCTTGAGAATCAATACGGGCCGAAAAGGCTAGGTACGGACGTCAAAGATCCTCATGTCCTTTTAAGGGCTTTAAGTAAATACGGCAAGCTGCTGTCTTGTCGGTGTAGGAGGTCCGGCCTCCTGAGGACACGTTAGATGTGTTAGCAATTTTACAGTAGATGTTCTCATTTTCCCCTCATGCTTGCCCCTCAAGTTTAGGTTTTACGGCCATATAGCAATTAAAAAACATTTAAAAATCATTGTTCAACTAGTAAGTTCGTGACGTATTATGAGCCGAAATACGTCATTTGCAGTTTCATGAGTCGGTGGATGCCCGTAAGTTTACCTCACGCTTGACCCTCTCACTAGAGGTTACCTAACCAAAGGAATTAATTCACTTATACATGTGGCATTAATTATTAGTAAACTTCGAGACGTTACACATTATGCAATTCTCAAATTGTTGATACCGTATTTAGGTAAGACTTAGTTGCAATTTTATCGTGAATTGGTGGACTACCTCATGTTATCTTGACTCACTTCTTAAGATTATAATCGCTGAAAACGTTAGTAGAATTCGGAGTTAATGGTTCAGTATTTAAATCTTTTTAGATAAATTTGTACCTTGAGCTACATGGAAATTTGTCAAGTTTTCACAATTGATTTTATGTTACTGTTATAGCTTTATTAACGTTCGTTTTTGGCTGATATGCCTATCAGTTTGAGCTTTGATGGCCTTTGAAGTTTTCCCCCCATCCCAGTGGAAATAGAATCCCGTCAACGACAGATGCAAACGACAAGATGTCACAGGTTCAATAGCCTCCTACTGTTTGATGTATCGCTTGCCATATTGTTGACTTGACCTTTGACTGACCTATAAAAAAACTAACATATATTAACATTTTTTACATTTGGCATACGTTGTTTCGGCTTTCACCCTCCAAAATTTTCGGATTCTCATTTCTGACTTTCATAATACTGGGATCAATTTGTTCGATTAAACCTTCGTTGCGAGCACATTATTCATGAACAAAGATGAGTACATCATAATCATGTATTCACTGGAGAAAGTGGCGAAGCTCTACTAGTAATACTCTGCTAATTTTCTAAGCCGGGTTCATAATTAATTTTTAGAGGCCTGCGGTCGTATGCAAATGTAACCAATTAGCGAGTTTCTAATGGAGAGTTTTCCGTCCGAATAATACGATCCACGCCCTTAATTTGTTTTAATTAATTATTTCTTTTGCTTGTCTTGTCCTTATTGAAAAATTTTATTAAGCGACTATAATAAACGATACCTTATGCATTGCGTGAAATTATGTTGAAAGTAGAGAAAATGGCCGAAACAGGACGTTCTTCCCTCAGGAAATCTCGGGAGAAAATAAAACTAAGGAAAATCTGTAACATTTACCTTGGATAAGGAGAACGGCCGAGTCCTATACCGGATTTCCGGTGATAAATGGTATTAACATTCAACTCGAGTTGAATCCGCTGAAAACAAATTGATCTAGCCAATTCTTTGTCGTTTCTCGAAAACTGTGACCCAATTTAATCCAACATGAATTTTCTCGTTTGACCGAACAAAGATATGCTATTTTGTAAATAATTACGTCCAAGTGAAAAAATGTTAAAACAATAATTTCCTTTCGTTTCCTGAAAAAGTGCGTAAATTGCAACAAATGGGCCCTTTGCTCTGCTTAATTCTCAAGTAAGTTCCGATGATGTAGTGAATAATTTTCAAATGTTTCAAACTGAACAAGGGGAACTTTTAACCGTTCTTGTATGTTCAAAAGGTACAAAAGGCATCGTAGCAAAACATACTGATGTTGAGTTTGTGTGGGATTTTTCAATGTCTATTTCCCTTACTCTTTTACAACCCTCAAGTGAGAAAGATAAAGCTCTTCTTTGCACGTTCTAAAATTATATTATATCCTTGTTTATTTATACACCAACAGAGAATATTCATATACAAATATTATACGTAATAAACAGAAACGGATGGATACGAATGCACTGCCTTAATCTCTTTACCCTTTCACGTATTTTGTAAGGATTTTTTTAAAATTATCTTTCAAAGATTAAACATATTTTCATTATACTTGTATTGTAAGATTTAGTTCTTTTATTTCTTTGTACCATTCCGCTATTAAAAAACTATGACCAAAATCAATATGTTATCAACATATTAAAAATCTATTTTTTGTTTATATTACTGCATTTATAATATATAATAAGTTTGATAATATGTTTCAATCCTATTCTCATTTTCTTCCATCTGGTATACCCGTTTTGGATTCTGAAAATCAGGGTCCACATGTTGACACGCTTTGTCCATCTTTCGCCTTTTTCCTACGTGCCTTGCTTAATTCCAACTTCATTAACTTAATTATTTTAAACACAATATTCCCTTCCTCTCGCCATCTTTCGAATCCGATTGCGTTTTTGTCGTATATAAAAAAAGAAAAGGTCGATCGCTAAATTTATATACATTGACTGGTGAAAAAGTTCACCCAATTGATTTTTCATTTTCTCGATAAAAAAATTCTCTCTTAATTTGTCTCATTTTTTTACAAATAAGCATTTGTGTATGTTATGTTTTAAATTGAGAATATCAATTAGAGGTGACACTTAATCACACTTAATCTTAATCCAAAACAAGGATAAAATATTTGTCACTTTTACTTTTTATGGACTTAAAATGTTTATTCGGTCTCTTTTGAATTCAGAAGCAATAAACTGTTTAGTTTTCATCTTTGTTTTCGTATTTTCAATTTTTAAACTTAAAAATTCTACGTAGTGCTGAGGATGTTGAGCGTGGTGTGGCACTGGATGATGGACGTTCCATCAGGTATCCGGCTATTGCCATTGAAGTTCCCTACAAAACTCTAAGAGACACCATTAGACATTTTCGCGAAATTGAGTCCTACCCTAGAAGGCCCGGTACTGGGCGCCCTAGGGTAACCAAACCACATGATGACCGTTTTTTGAGTTTTACTGTTGTACAAGCGATTCATCATCTCCAGGAAGTTCGCAGTGTCCAAATTTCTAATCGCCCTGCTCAAAGAAGATTAAATCAGTATGTACTGATGGCTTTTTGCCACATAAGAGGACGAGAATTGACCAGAACACACAGAGTTGCACGGCTCCCATTTAGTCCATAGCCAGTGGTCTTTAGAAGATTAGTCTGCTGTACTTTTTATAGATGACTGTAGATTTGTTCTACGATCTCCAGATGGGTGTAAAAGAATGTGGAAAGGGGAAATGAAAGGTACAAAGCCTGCAATTTTTCCCAGAGCCAACTTTTGTCAGCGTAGCTCAGTGTTGGTGTGGGCGGGTATTTCAACAGAGAGCACACAGTTGGTTGATGTTCATGGAAGTTCTTTGACTTGGCCATGCTATGTGTATGAAATTTGGGGACATCGTGCGTTGCCTATCGTCGATGAAATCAGCGACAATCCTATTCTAATGCCCGTCCACATGTCACTCGCACATTAAAAACGTACCTTCAACCAGGCCAACCCATTCTTCAGGTTTGAACCCCATCGAACATTCTGGATAGCCTCCAAAGACGAATAAAGGCGCGTCATCACTTCCTCATATAAACAACGATCTTGAAAGGTCTCGTCGTGAATAATGGGCTAACCTCCAGCAAAGAGACATATCCAGACTGGTAGAAAGTATGCCGAGGCGTCTTCCAGATGGAATTAAGGCGAGAGAAAGAAATACGCGTTATTGAAACGTCAATTAATAATCTAAACAAAATTAAAACAAATTTTATCTGTCCATGTTACATTTTGTTTCATTTCCTTAGCAATTTACATTTTTTCGACAAAGACTCATTTATTAAACGAGAAAAGACGTGAAACTTTGATTAATAAATAAAACTATGTACAACTCAATTATATTACAAGTGGTTGGAATTTTTTGCCTGTCAGTGTATATATTTATTTATAAGATAATTTTAGTAAACAGTGTTTAATTATACGTGTATCATGTTTTTGATTGGTAGAGATATAGAAAACATTCTCCAAAGTTGGAAACCGGTCCAGAGGGCCAGTACCAGCGGGAGTAACGCTGTAATCGGCGGAATTCCACCCGAAATGGCTTATCCGGGATCCCTGTGATATCGGAATAGCCTCAATTAATACGGGCCGAAGTTTGCATTCCAGGGGAGTCATACGACTCCATAAATGGCCGGATCGATCTCGGCAGGCCATTCCTTGAGTTCTTGAGGTATTGAAATATTTTTATGCCTCGAGGCGCCCGCCGAGTGGGTTTACCAATTAGGAATTTATTCTATCTCGGATTATGCATTTGTGCACCGTTCAGTATGAGCCATCATCATCATCATCATCAGTCATGATGACGGTGGAAATTTTCTCTGTAAATTCATCTAACTGGAAAAACGTAAATTTATTCCATCTCGCCAGTCATCTTATTTTTTCACGAAATTACGCAAATATTGGTAATTGACAGATTTTAGAATTTTCGTTTTTCAAAGACCAAAACGTAGAATTTTGTACACAAGAAGTGTTTGCTGTATTTTAAGTATTAATAAATATAAAATACGAAGATAATACCAAAACATTATTCAAAAGTAATAACTGTTAAAATTATCCAAAAAATGTATTTAATAAAACATATTACTGACACAATTAGTACTCAAATATTGAACATATTATCGTTGATTGTTGGTGAGAAAGAGGGAAGTAGAAAAAAGGGAGCGTCGTAGTACTAGAGGTCTAGGAATATATAAAAAAAGATAGCTATAGATCATATGAATAGAGATAAAATAGAAGGGAAAGAGAAAGTGAGAGATGGATATAAATCATATTCTGTCCGACTGACTCTTAATTACTCTGTCTCTCTGTCTCTATCTATCTATTTGTCTCTCTTTCTTTTTTCTTTCTCAGTCACTCACTACCGTTCTCTTTCTCTATCTTTTCACTTTTGCTCTCTCACTCTCTCACACAATCTCTCTCTCTCTCTCTCTCTCTCTCTCTCTCTCTCTCTCCTCCCTCCCCTCCCTCTCTCACACAATCTCTCTCTCTCTCTCTCTCTCTCTCTCTCTCTCTCTCTCTCTCTCTCTCTCTCTCTCTCTCTCTCTCTCTCTCTCTCTCATATATATATATATACAGTATAAAAATGTTATTTATATAACACATACTGAAAGAGAATTATCCATACAACTTGTAAAATTTGTTATTTCGTTTCATTTCGCTCGTCCTGTACGGCTATTCAACAACGAATGATTGATTATGTTCTCTTTTTGTAAACCTTTTATAACCATCAATATTTAACAAAATTTTTGTTTGTTTTTAAACAATCGGTTAAATTTTATATTCAAAAACGAAACAGTACTTCAATTTGTTCTAGTTTTCAATACATTGTAATTATTTTCATTTACTCATGTACGTGGAGATATTCAAAGCCAAACGGCGTATTGTATGATCATGGACCCAAACTGCCGGGGAAATTGAATAATTATGTGGTACAGAAAACAATCTTGTGGGAAAAAACTCTTAAGGAGAAAAGTTTGGAGCACGCCATTATTTCTCGTCGTCCAATTCCTTACAAACGAAAATGACAGATCATTAAAAGTTTAACAAGATATAACAAAGACTTACGGAAATATTTCCAGGCAAACCCGGCTAGGGAAACGATTTTTATCTCCAGCCAACCTTGAAAAAAGGTACAACAAAGCATGGCTAATTATTGAAATTTCGTTTGGAGACAGTATGCCTGTCGATTATTCGTCCGTCTTTGTTGTTTCTCATCAAGGTGTTATGTTTGGGTTTCCATAAATAACTTTGTTTCAAATTAAAGTTTTATTTGATTCGAAGAAAACAATGCTTTATGGAAAGAAACATGAGTTGGTAAGTGAAGAAACAGAAATTTGAGTTTTCCGTTGGTAGGATCGTACCGGATAATTGATCGGTTTTAACCGAAAGAAGGCGTGGAAAGAATTATTACAAACTAATGTTCTGCTTTCATAGCCGTTGGGAAAACGGACTACAAAGTTGGCTCTCCGAGTCAGCCAATGGACCCGTGAGACAGTAAGCCTTCCAAGCCTCGTCCCGTTCGGTACGAATGCGCCGCGGGGTGGGTTAAGTACACTCAAAACTCAGGTGGGGTACATTTACATTCCGGTAAAAGCTCCATGAGAGCCTTCGAAAGCCTAAATGCGCCTACTCATGGAGGAAAAGGATCATTAGGCCTTGCCTGGCTTTTAGGGCTCGTGCTCAATGCTTATAATTTTTTCAACGATCACGGTCCCACCGTGAGAGAACTGATTCAATTAACGAAAAACACCAGCAACAACGCTTATGAAATTTTTGTTTATAAAAAAGAAAATTAAAATTTTTAATATTTTTTTCGGTTAATTAAGGTTTTCGTTGAGATGAAAAAGTCAATGTCACAAGGGGGATTCTAACCCACGACCTTCAGCTAAATATGTCGCTGCTCTACCACTTAAGCTATCGTGACTTCGATCCCCTCGTACACTAACTTCCCATCTCAATCCCACCATTTTTGAATTTTCAATTGGCAAAAAGGAGGGAAAATTCAAAAAAGGTGGGGTTAAGATGGGAAGTTATTGTTCGAGTGGATCGAATTTACGATAGCTCAAATGGTAGAGCAGCGGCGTATTTAGGGGAAGGTACTGGGTTCGAATCCCGCTTGTGACATTGACTTTTTTCTCAACCAAAATCTAAATTAATTGAAAAGAATTTATTTGGTCAAAAGGACCACGAAATCTAATAAAATTTTCAATAATACAGCTCACTCCTGTTAAGATTTCACAAATATTTTACAATTTTACCAACGCTGTAGCCTTATATTATTTTTTTTAAGCTTGTGCACGACATCATTCTATATTATGTTTTTTTATTTGTTTGGAATTTGTGCCTTCATCTAGAGATGCAACAAACAAATGATATACAGGATGTCCCGTAAACAGGCGTCAATACTTGAGGAGATTATCCATTCGGCTTCCAATGTTTTTTCCATTGAAAATCAAATTCCCGATAGTTAATATTTTCTGTAATGTGGGGAATTTTATGGGCACATTTTTTAATTTGCCTATTCTTATTTTTATTCAATCACCAATCAGTATCCATCACTTCTTACACTTCGTTACACTACGTCCAATTGAAGGTAGATGAATATAGCACCATCCAAATTTTTGCATACACACACTTTCACGCTTATAAATACAGTCAGCAAACTTTTTATAAGTACAATAGTAAGATTACCTGAAATAAAAAGTTATATAAAAAAATAAAAATATTTATTCAAAAATCGTGAGATGCGGTCTGGTGTGATGTAGGTTTCAGAAAAACATTTTATTTATCGTGCCAACGTTTCCATCTTTATTGAGATCATCTTCAGGACCTGGGATTTACAAACATTGTTTACATTTAATAAATACATTTAGGATGTGGAAAAGTGAATTTATACAATGTAAAATTTATTTTTTTTATATTCAATTAAAGTATTTCTACTCACTCAAAGTGTTTGTCTTCTGTGTAATTGTGCCATTCTTCTGTGTCGTGTTGAGAGTGCCAGTGAGATTTTGCTGTTTTAAATTTTAATTATCGATTAACGATCACTAATCACCACACATAACTCAGTATTTTGATTGAGAATTATGGGGGTACTTGATATTCCGCCATAGACGCTTTTGTACTAAAACCACCACATTCACACTTGTAAATATAATGCCCAATTAGTTAAAAACAATAATACGTTTACCTACAATAGAAAAGTGATGTAAGGGAAATGCACTAGTTTGCACCCTCTACTTATTGAGACTTGGTAGGTACTTCACATTCCACCATCGACCTTTTTGTACAAAAAATACATTCCCGCTTAAAAATGCAATAACCAGAATTGTTATTAATACATTAGTTAGATCACCTGTATACAAAAAACTATATAAATAAAACTAACCCAATACTATAATTGAGAGTTAATAGAGTACTTGATATTCCACCATCGATTATATTTACTCTTGTAAATACAACCCCAAAACTTGTTAAAAACAATAATACGATTACCTGCAATAAAAAAATCTATACAGAAATATCTCAGTAGTCTGATTGAACGTCGATAGGGTGCTTGATATTCCGCCTTAGACGCTCCTCTCTTACATACACAATCACGCTTGTAGATAGACTCACCTAGACTCACCAAGTTTACACAATACTAAGATTACAATGAAAAATCGATATTTGCAAAAATTCCCTAGTTTCTTTTAAAAATCTAACCAGAACTCGACAGTTCTCGTATCGGATGGCATTCCTCTCTCTATGTAGTCAAGGTATAATACCATTCAATTGGGTTTGTTTCATCGAGAAACCTTTTTCTGCAAAACTATACTTATTTGTTCATTAGTGCCTTGCTCAACATAGCCAAAAAAATGATTTTTTTTAAATAAAAAAATTGTTGAAGCATAAAATATCGAAATATTTAAAACAATCGAACGCCTCTAATCTTGACAGAACCGCTGAATTTCTACAAATAATTAATCTGGCAGAAGAAGAAAATGTGAAAACACCCTTTCTTCTCTCTATTCCGAGACGATTATCTGAACGGGTAGAATTGCTTTCAGCAAAGATTACGCTATTTTTCTGTTGTTAGGCTCTCCTTGACTTCGTTCCATTATTTCTCCTTCCATTCCAAGGCAAGAACGACTCTCCGAAAGGTCAATTTGTACTCTTGAGAATTCTCTTCCCCTTTTCCTTTTCTCTGTTTCCCATCGGATTTACATTAGTCCATTAACCGTACGATGATGTAAAATTATGATGGTATGATTTTTTGAACAATTTTTTCGAATTCATTTTGTTTATTGAATATTAAATTAGGACCACGAATACCTTGTTAGAAGTTATTCGTTTTGACAATTCTGAACTTGTAATACCAGTTGAGGTAGTCGAGTGAAAATATTAAAGCTTGAAATGATTTCTTGCTGTGTTTCCAACATATGTTTCAATTAAAAATAGAGAACCTGAACCCTACCCAACACCGAAAACCCAGAAATAAAACGAGGAAGTGACAATTGTAAACTTACAGTTGTAAATATGAAGAAAGTCGCGAGCGGGCCTGGCGACAAATCCAGTTAAAGTTAACGACATGCTGCTAGTGCATGCAAATTTACTGAGGCCCCTCTTGCAATATTGTAGAGGTTTAATTTCCTTTACTGACTGTTTTCATTTCACGTTTCTCTCTTGTGTTTCTAATGGGGTTTATAACCCGGCATTAAGGTAAATATATAAACAGTCCCATAAACAGGAACAGGGCCGTCTAATTTTCAGTTCTTAGCGTTTCGAGAAATGAGAACTACTGGCACATTCAGACACCCTTGTGTCTCCCCTTCCAAAAATAAAAAGCCATTTGCTTTTTTTTAATAAAATAATAAACGTATGACCTTAAGTATATATTGAGTTGTGTTGCTGTTCCCCACTTTTTTTTAATAATTTCATTGGCTTAACTTTATAGAAAATATATGACATGGAAATATCCTACAAGTCTGTAAATGGCATGGACAACTTGTACTTCGGCCCAGATAAAATGTCGGATCTTTGTGTCGGTTATCACTACGATTCCATCTGACAAACAAGGTAACTGCAAACGGCTTCAGTTATTTAAGACGTTGGTTAAAAAGATACATAATTATAAAAAAGAAAAAGGTACATAACAGGTACTTATTGCATATAACTAAGTAGTAGCCAGTAGTTGGAGGTAGAAGGATGTATTCTCAAAACTTTATAAAGTATAAAAGGCAGGAGACACCCAAACAGTACTTCTTCAACCCAGGGATAATATCAATTGAATTTTCAAAGTTAAACAATATTTAGATAGATATTTTGCTACAAGAGATACAGGCAGATGCCATTCTAGGTATGCCAACTGATGCACTACTCTAAAGTACAATTTCAACTAGAAGTACGAAGTACTGATATCTGAACGAGAGAATGGGCTAAGGGAACACCACTTAAGGCAAATTCCTACTGGTATACTGACCAAAACCGACAAGGGTACGGGAGCTGGGATGGACCCCAAGACCGAACTGGCGGTAAACCTAGGCAAGTATGCTACAGTTTTCCAGTCTGAAATCATAGCGATCAAACAATGTGCCAGAGAAATAAAATGGATAGGAATACATTCACGGAAGATAGCCATTTTCTCTGACAGCCAGGGCCAAAGCTTCATGCGAGGCGAAGGCAAAGAGTGTTTGGAAATGCATGCAGGCCCTAACGGAAGTCAGCGACATTAATGACCTAATCCTGGCATGGGTCCCTCGACATTTGGGGCATAGGAAAGGTTGACATGTTGGCCAAAAAGGGAGCCAACATGGAATCTATGGACCCATACTGCGGCCTAGCAGCCTGCCACAAAAGAGGATACATCTTAAAATGGATCCTTAATGAGTCCAAAACCTGGTGGAACAATATCACAGGTATGAGGCACGCGAAGAGATTCATAGAAGGACCATCCGCAAAACTTACAAAAGAACTACTGTAAAGCAACCGCAACCGAACCAGGATGCTGGTTGGACTCCTGAAAAGGCACTGCCACTTAAGAAAGCACATGCAGCGGATAAGAGTATAGACAGAAGAAATACTGTGCAGATAGTACCAGGAAGAGGAGGAGACCGCAGAACACATTTTATGTTTCTGGGAAGGTATGTAGGTGCAGGTTCTTGTAACTTGGACAAGAAAGATCCTATACCAACGAACCGGCTGAGGAGGCTGATGAATATGCTGAAGCTGGCCAGTGAGTTATAATTAACAGAGGAGCACAATAGATCTGTTTATGTCGAGGTGCAGAACACCTTGTGGCCGCATCTCTTATCCCCTATCCCCCTAGACTTGAGCAATAAGGATTGCCAACAAGTGATTAAATAATAATTTAGCTTGGACTAGATTTTAAAAAATTTAATATTTGGAGGATGTGTTTATTTATTTGATAAGCAGAAGTAAAATTAAGAAGTTTATGATGCTTGATCATCAAGTTATTTATCACTAGATTTTTTCACTCGTTCAGGAACAAATTGAATTATAGTTTGATATGGAAAAATCGCGTATAATTCATTTTGTTTTATAAGAAAAGTCATGCAGAGTTTTGTTATAGCAAACTTTTGACACCAACGACAAAATTATCCAAGGTTAAGGAAAGCGAACCTCACGAGGACCATATTTTCATATAATTACCCTTTTGCTGGAACTGGAGTTGGGAGTGCCTCGTATATATATCATGTGGGTCGTTACTAGATCCGGGCTTGAACCCATATTTATGATCCGGTGCCTCCACCCTACCATACCCGGCTAAACAATTTGGGGCCTCCTGCGGCCCTCCCTCCACTCATTGATTCTATCATATCTCACATAACTAATAACCCCATGGGACTGAATTATCAAACATTACGAAGTGTAACGTCCTCTGATCAGTTTCTCCTTTCAGGGATTATTACCTTATACTCTTCCAACTTACGCAGAGAAGTCAATCGATCGCATTTCCACAGTGATCAATTCTTTCATTTTCCACTTCGTAGAATAAGCTGTTATTAGCTATATTATAATGGACAGTTGTTAGGACAATAAATATCTCGGTTCTGTTGAAAGGGCAGACTCGTATTGAAAAAGCTACATTGTAATAGCCAAGCTGTTACTATAGGGTTGGCTAACGGCCAAACCAAAAGAAAACCACCCCCAGGCAATACAAGCACATTAGCCTCCTCTGTTTACAACCTGGTAATTCTTCCAAGTCTTTAAATCGGAAAACAATTACAAACGTTCTGTTGCGCTGAACAAAGTTTTACAATGCGGTTTGTCCTTTGAAATACGGACATTTCTTTTTGGTCTATTGGGTATTAAATTAAAATAATAAATTCACGGCTAGAGGTTTTAAAATTCAAAACTTTAAATATTAAAATAAAACAAATAACCCAAAAATACAAATTTTAAGAAATAAAACAGAAACACACACTCACCAAAAACATTCAAACATGTACAAGTAAAAAATCCTTAGTACATATATTTTTACCCGTTGGCCAACAGTATGATTTCAATTCAACTGATGTAACATTACGAGTGGACCTATATCTGGGAGGTGATACAATTGGAGAGTAATTTGTCTTAAAGGATAAGGAGGACACCGACTATGTAAAATAATTAGTAAACAAAAGAAGTAATGCTACCAAGTTTGTCCCAATAACGTCCTCATCAAATCCAGGAATTGAGCTGTACCGCAATATCGCATGAAAAATACAAATTATATGTTATTTCAATGAAATAGGTAAATTTCAAGTTTTGCCATGCCGTTCATCGAAAACAAGCAGGTGTTGAATAGACTGGAATTAAACCATTTTATTTTGTAAACGTCCACAAAAAATTTCAAAATAAATCACGATATGGGAAGTTGAAATTTGTGTTTTATAGAATAGTAATCAATTATTGCAATATTTATTATAAAAAATCTTCTGGTCTACGTGTTTGTTATTATTCGATTAAAAGTGGACCAAATAAACTCGTCCACCTGTTAATTTTAAATTGATTTTTTTAATAAACTTTGCAATTTAAATTAACGATTCACCACTGGTGTACTTATTAATTAATTGAATTGGAAATTTAAGTCTTCGAAGAAAACTCATAGTTTAATCCTCATGATGTATGACCTTAGCATATGGGGAACGTCGGTAAAGATCCCGGGTATGTTTATGACCGCATGAAATTTCTGAATCCTTTTCACGTTCTCATGATTCTAGTGTTATAAACCCTAACATACCAAATTTTGCTGAAATCAATGGAAATTAATTTTTTGATTGATAATTCCGAGTGACATTTGTTTGAATGACCGACGTGACTGTCATTCCTAGTGCAAGCATCTTTTTTCTCAAAACCTAGGAGACCGATTTTCATGGTTGATAATTCGATAAACAGACATTTTGATCCGTGAAGATGATCTAAATAAAGACCGAAACGTTGGCATGTTAAAAAAAAATGTTTTTCTACACCTACGTCACAACCAGACCGTATCTCACGATCTCCAAATAATGATTAAATTTAAATTCAAACAAATATTTATTTGTTCAGGATCGCTAGAATTGCTAAACCGAAATTTGATATTATTTTCCCCCAAAACGTTACGAATTAGTTTACTTAAAAAATATTTTGTTTTACGAGGGTTCGCAACGGCAGAGGTTATATCAACCCTCGGGGTGCCGGTGTTTTTTTTTTAAAACAAAACATTTGTAAGTATTTCGGATTCGAGTACTGGGCCGCTGGATTCCAACCCGGGACCTTACCTTACAGTGATGAGCGCCGTGTCAACGTATAAACCGTTGCGGCCACCGACGCCTCTTTCATTTTTTTGTTATTCATAAACTCTGATAGCTTTTTTTATTTCGATTAACATAAAATATGATGTAAAATGATATATTCTCATAGTTGATAACAAGTAGAATGGCGAAATAAAAGTATTAAAAAAGGAAAAATTCAACTTTCAACAAAACTTTTTGGTGAAACCAGGGGCTATTCAGAAGAATTCGATAGACGTCCGATGTTTTGGGATGTAGAATGACCAAAAATGTTTGATCCAAGTCCGAGACCGACCAACTTGGTCGTAACTTGTTAGTTTTAAAGTTTTTGTAACACAGCTGTGTTAATCTTTTCTGCACAACACTAAATTGTATGTTAAAATTTCGACTTAATTACATATAAAAATTAATCTTGTACCTGATTACTTAACTATGTTCCGTGACTATTTAAAATCCATAGTTTTCAGCGTAAAAAGCCCTTTAAAATTATGTGCCAGGATTGTATAGGGACATAATTGAAATTTTGAAGTTTAACTGAGCTTGGTGTACTCTGCATAATTTTTCTCCAAATAAAAAGAAAAAATCTGAAGGTAGACTAAAAAATATTAAACAACTATTTTTTTCTTTTGTTTGATAGCGACATTGGTCCAAGAGAAATTATGCCGAGCCATCTAAGAAGGACACCCTGAATAGATCTAACAAAACAATCTTGAATATATCTACAAATTTACATAGATAAGTTTTTAATTTTAATTTTATCAAGAACTGTAACACTATTGCAACCTTATCCCGGAGGCTCATCTTTCGTTAACAAAAACTTCATTTTGAAATTAACATGAACTTTACAAACTAAATTCTTAAAAAGTCTAAATTTCAATAACTGCACTGTTATTCGTATAAAGCAGAGACATGAGTGGTCCTAAGACGCTTCGCTGTGGATCACAAGCCTGTAATTCTAAACGTTTTGAGTATTCATTCTCTTGCATGATTCAAATTTACTAGTCTTAAAAAAATAGTTATAATACATTTTTCTTACCCACAAGCTGACATTAAGTGTATGGGGTAAATATAACTTTAAGGTTTATCCTGGTAATAAAAGTGATAAATAACGTTTCATAAATCGGATATATATATAATTTTTTTTAAATTTATTTATGGCATTTTGGTAATATTGCACTGGCTTCCTCATTTGTTTATTCAAACTAGCTAAGCTAAAAAAAAAAAAAATAGAAACCTAGAAGTGTATTACCAAATATCTAAATATTACTACGTCGAACAAGATAAATCCTTTAAAAAAAACCTTGAAATCGTACTTCAGAAGAGAAAAGCGTGCCCCGGATTATCACGTGGATTAGTGATCAAGGATGAATATAAAAAAGCAGTGTTTGATAGAGACGATTTCATATACAAGTGGGTCTTTTGTGGGCGTCGTGTGACAGAAATAGAATTTTTCACTCGGCTTAATAATCATATTTCCAGAGGGTTTTGATCGTTTTCAATTTTTTCATCAGTTTTCAATAATTTACAACGATAAAACGCATTAATTTTACAATTTAGTCTTGTAATTTAATTATGGTGATAGTTTTCATTTTTACATCAAAATTCTTAATTCACCTGTGTTCATTGTGTTCTATTGTGCATTATTCCGATAATATTTAAAATATACAATAAGTGTTGAGGAGAGGGGCGGGTCGTTTTGGACCAGCAAACCTCCGATCTCGTTTCTACTAATGCCAGTCTTCCTTCTCACTACGATAGGACTACGTAAAAGCGAGCATAAACCTTCACGGAAAACATTAAAAATAAAACAATAAAATAATTAAATTACAATTAAAATAAATAGGTATAAATCAATCAATTGATAAAAAACAACAACATATAATTTGAAGTAACAAAGAAAAAAAATATAAATAATAGATTTCAACTTCAAGTAAATAAAGTAAAATAAATTGTCAACTTCGAATAAAATAAACTATTGTAAACTTCAAATGAATAAATTTAAAAACAAATCCAAATCCAAAATAAATAAAATTAAAATGAACTTAAATTAACGATCGATCGATATTACAATCTAGCAAACAGTCCAAATATTTAATAAAGTGGTACCACTTCCCTCATAAAACGACGATCCAACGATGAACAGGTTGGCGATGATATTAATGACGATGACGAGGAAAAATGGTGACGATGCGACGAGAAAAACGAAAAAAAAATTTACTTCGACGGAACAACGAACGAAAGACGACTGACTCTTATCTGCCGTAATCCGCCGACGCCGACTCGCTGAGCAAAACAATAAACAGGTGCGGATTAACGAAACGCGATCTTTTAAATAAATTCAACAATTAATTGGCGTTAACAATAAATATTATTGTACATTTTTTAAATATTCTAAATTATACAATATTTACATAATTTGTATATTTATATAATTTACAGAGTAATATATTTATAATTTTATATAATACACTGAGAAAAAATGATTCAATATAAACATGAAGTTTTCATAGTTAAATTGTTAAAATATTTACTTTTCATTAAATATATTTGCGTCGTATAATGAAATCACACGTTTTTAACCCTTCCGTAATTTTTTGCATCCAGACGAGCCATAAATATTTTACTGAATTGTTTATTAAAATCAAAACTATTCGAACTTAGAAAGGCTAATGGAGTTGAAGGGTGCATAAATGATAGTCGAACTTTCAGAGACTTCCAACTCTTACTATTCTACGAAGTTCTAGATCTGTTTAATCTCGGTAAGAAGTTGAAAACGTACCCCTTCGGAATCTTAAAAACTTTGCATTTGCGTATAATATACATGTGCAAATAATTTGATTCTTTTGATAAAGATGTGACTCACTTCATCTGATGTTCAGTTCGTTTATTTTACAAAAAAATGCCATATTTGTTTTGGTTTTTCCTCTCTTTTCAGTTTTTAACTGGCGGGTTCTCTTATATCAAATGCCAACGGGTGCTCGATATGTCAAGTTGTTTTTATTGCAGTACCAATTGACGTGGTATTTTCATCCTTAACCTCTCTAAAAGATGAACGACGCCTTTTTCTTAATAACTAAAAGAAAAGGCTAGTTTAAAAATTAATCTACAAGTCCAGAGATTTTACTCAGTTAAAAATAAGAAAGGAGCGATTTTTTTCTTAAAATTGATCTGTTGTTCTCCATTCACATCTAGCATTGTAATATTAAATTGGAACCGTACAGTTAACAATATTTATCTTATACCTCATTATGATTTATGACGACCATTTAAAAAAGAACGATTTTTATTAATTTATTTCCTTCTGCAAGTTGACATGACGAAATGTTCGTTTACAGTCAAAGCCAAGATATCTGAACAATTTCCAGGTTAGTTTCCTCATTTAAAAAATATGAGAAGCAAAGAAAAAACCCGTGTCTTTTATTTGTATACACGTTTAATTTATAGGAATTTAGTTTAGGTAGCTAAAATCTCAATATATAGTAATCCATATATGTTTATCGGTAATAATTAACCGTAATAATTATTTCAATTAATTATTCTTGTTATCAAAGGTTTTAGTTGAGATGCAAAAGTTAGTGTCACGAGCGGGATTCGAACCCACGATCTTCGGCTCAATCCCGAGCAGCGGCATATTGTGCGAATGTCGTGGGTTCGAATCCCGCTCGTGATACTAACTTTTGCATCTCAACTAAAATCTTAGATAAAAAAAGAATAATTAAATGGATTAATATATAGTGTTGAATGAGGATAATTAATTCATCAGGCTTAGAAGGATTAATGATAATTAATAAATTTAGAAATATAAAAAGGTAATATTTTGTTCACCCAACTATATAACAAATATTTTTTTATTTTAAAAATATTATAAAAATATGAGAAATATTTTTTTAGATATCTTAATTGCTATTACCTTAAAAAACAAATATCTCTATTCTCATCTTTGTTTTTTATTTTTAATTTAAAGTAATGAGTTTAGGGTGATAAGAGTTAAATTGGAGCGAAATAAATAAGTGTTGCCAATACACGGGCAGGAACCTTGCGGGTTTTCTGCTAACTTTAAATAAAATTGCTAAATTTGGCAATACACTGAAGCCACTTTGGGCAAGAAAGCGTTAAATTATAAATTGAATTTGGAAAATCATTAATGGAAAAACACGGCACACGCCTTCAACTCGCGCGATTTTCTGCTAACCTTAAACAAAATTGCCTCAATCAACTTTGGGCAAGAAAGGTTTAAATGGATGGAGTGTTTTTTAGAATGGTTCCAGTAGAGCCCAAAAGTCAACAATGATACTTTCTGAGTCAAATGTTTGTGGTTCAGAGATGATCTACCACTAGTATTTGAGTCGGGGATCTTAGGAGCATCATCATGGCTTTCATGTATGTTGTTGACGTCTTATTTACCCCTGTAATTATTTTAAGAAAAAGAAATCTTCCAGCAATACAATAAACAATCTTGCAATTTTAAAAACATAAAGTCTCAAACAATAATCTTTCCGATGATCATAAAAATTAATATTATTTTCTTTATTAAAAAAATGGCATGACATTTGATGTAATTTTCTCTTTAGGATCGTGTATTTATTTCAAAAAGTTTCATTTTTCTTTTTTTTTGGTATACAACCCCGCTAGAATATGTAAATAAAAACATATTAATTTTGAACCAATTGCCGTGATTTCTATGCTGCTTGGGATAATAAATGCGTTGGTAGAACAACAAAATTTAGAGCTATGTGGAAACGAGAGGTCGAATAAATTTGGATCATGGATGACACATGGGGAAGGATAAACGTAATACGGAGAGTACATTTATCCTTAAAATTTAAACGAATGTAAGGTTTAATTAATTTATTAAATTTTTTGATAAAAAAGGGAATTCGTTAATGCTATATAACAAAACCGTTGTAAAACTTGGAAAGTTCAGTTAAAAAAATGAAGTTTAAAAACGAGGAAAATATTGTGCTACGGAATGCTATTGTCACAGTCTGAAATTTCCTTAATCACTCGAAAACTATATTAAATTTTTAATCAGGTTCAGCAAATGGGAATCTCCGGGCAACAGGTTGAGCTTAACTAGATCAGCTTCGAAACCGATACCTAATCTGAGACCGCATTAAACCACTGTCGGGCGCCGTGGATGCAGAAGAGGCATCACAACTTGGGATAATTAGTTTTAACCGCCTTCGGGGCAAATCAGCCGACCAATTTTCTTTTCTTCAACGGAGATTCAAACTATAATTGCTACATTACAAAAGGCTCACCAGCTTCCGTGGGGTTGGCCAGGAGAAAGGCTACAGCTGGGAGGAGCAGACAGTAGGTCGTCATAGCTTCGACGCTGTGTGCGAAGTTTGAGATCAGGGCCGCCTTAAAATTGGCTGCTTCTTCTCTCTAAGCCCTGACATGCGGCTTAGAACTGCTATCTACGTCATCTGGAAAAACAACAAAAATATAATTAGTACATTCATATAAAATGTCATTGTTTAAATATAGCATAAAAGTTCGAAAACTATCAGTTCAATTCTATTTCTTTTCGTATAAACAAAATTGAAGGGTAGTAAGTTATCAGAAAACATTAATTACTCAAAACATATTATTTTACCAATACTGGTACTATGCCCATGACTGTACCCTGAGGACACTGGTATGAGAACAACTTTATTCTCGATCTGAGTGACAAGGGGCAAGGAGGAATTTAGAAAGTCGTTAAAGGGAACGGACCAGTTCGTTCACAAATATTAGGAGATGTTTTACCTGTCTGATTGGAAAGATTAGCCTTCTTGGTTCTTGTCGGATCGGAATGGGATTTGGGTTAGGTGTCATCCGAAGTTTGTAACGATGATATTGGGATGCATAGAAAAAGTCAGCTGTATAAATGTTATACCGGATGGGATCAAGAATGGCCCATTGTGAGACGCCGGCTTGTATTCGCCTAAAATCTACGTGCTGAAGCATCAGTCAGTTAAACAAGATTCCGAGATAAAGAAATGAAAAGTGGAAAACAAGAGTCTATGTTTATAGAGACAATATAAGACTTATTGCATATTTGGTGATCGTGATGTGCGTTTTGGTGTGACGTAGGTTTTAAAATATAATTTTCTTTATCGTGCCAACGTTTCGATCTTTATTGAGACATCATCAGGGCTCAAAGTGTTTGTTTTCCGTTTAGGTGTGTCATTCTTGTGTGTCATGTTGAGAGTGCACTCTCGGAAACAATTTGAGCCCTGAAGATGATCTCAATAAAGATCGAAACTTCGGCATGATAAAGAAAATGATTTTCTAAAACCTACGTCACACCAGACCGCACTTCCACGTGCTCCAAATAATCATTGGCTAATAGTCAGTCACTAAACACCACACATAGGACTTATTTGTGAACTTATTTAAAAAAAGGCCAATTATTGTAATTTTTTAAATGAACGTAGCACAGACACATATACACAAATATTTAATTTCGGAATACAATTTGTATATAAATGCGCTAATTTTGGGGCCGACGAACATCAAACGATATCTCTAAAACGATATGTCTCGATCTTTTACTAACTCTGCTTTTCCATGAAAACTACCAGAACAGACATGCTATATANCGTAAAAATAATGGGTTGTTTATCACCGCACCGAGGAATATTGTGTACTACGAGTACTTTGGTGTGGGTGAATGTGACCGGACTTCTCAGTTTTACTTTTTTTTAGTTTTGTTTTTTAGTTATATACTATTTTAGTTATATATTATTTGTATATATTTTTAAGTAAACTTCTAAGTTTTACTATTTTTTAGTATTTAGGGTAAAGATATACTATATATACATCATCACCCTAAATACTAAAAAAAATAGTAAAACTTAGAAGGCTGGTAACATTCACCCACACCAAGGTACTCATAGTACTCGGTATTCCTCGGTGCGGTGTTAAACAACCCCTTATTTCCACTCTAATAGATTAAATTCATTCCTATAAAAGCATAAACTCTATACAGGCACAACACACACACACACACACACACACACACACACACACACACACACACACACACAAAACACTATATACATTTGAATATCCCTATAAACCGAAACATGTCCGACGAGATATCAAAATATTGTCCAAAGATGTCAAGCTGTCCACAACTTATTATTGTTTTTTTATTTTTACATTACAGGAACCTATGTGTCTTTTTCCGGGCAAAAAGTTCCTGCGAGTTATTCTTAAATGACCTATGCACAGTCTTTTCCTATTCCCTTTTCACCCGTTTTCCGAGGACCAGGGACCGACGCTTTGGCGGTAGTTATAATAAAATTAGAACAACACAATTTGTAGCAGTTTTTTTCTAGTTGTACATTTCTAAATATTGGAATAAATTAATAACTAATTGTTTTTAATATGATTCATTAAATAGTATAACTCTTTCAAAAACGTACGTAAGTATTGGTAATAAATAAATAATCATGAGCATATTTAAACCATAAGGAACAGTTCGCAATTCGAAGTCCGCGGGAGCACATAATGTTCCCCGGTTAGAGCTTTGGGGCAATCTCGACTAATTCCGTATGCATTAATTGCGTCATGGCTCTAAGCCTCGGCGAAGGGTTGAAAGGGATTGTCTTAGGGTTGGTGGTAAGCATGGTTGTTCTCAAGAGGAACAAACTCAAAACCAACCCCCTATATTACACGTCACACGGTAATGGAATTTTAATACCCGATCAACTGGTTGGAAGCGCTGTCTGACAGACCCCTCTTCTTCTGACAGCCTTTGGCAGTTAGAAAAGGGTTGTGGAGTGTACTTTTGACACTCCTCATTCCTTAACTCTCACGTTTACCCGGTAGACTACACCCTTTCAATTTCATGGGAAAAAATGCATTATCATTATTTTTATAAAACCGTGATAGATTTATAATAATGGAATTTAACGATCGTAAAACGCATTAAATATTCGAATTTTCTTGTAAGATATAAGACATAATTATTTAGGTTTTTATTATGTCATAGCTCAAAATTTATCGAATTACACGTGTAAACAATATATTGATTTGAGGAGGCATTAGGATTATTACTAACACTTTTTCATTTAAAATCAAGTGAAAGTTTTATTTTATATATATTTCGAGTCACTGGACCTACGATAAATATATCAATACCTCCAAATGTCAACAAAGGGTTTTATTGAATTTGGCATATATAACGTTCAGTTCCAATCTTTTACCAAAAATTAGGAAAGTTAATTGAGAGGAATTCTCACGGAGATTCAAACTTTGACGAGGGTTGCAACACTTTGTCTTTAACGTTTTGCTAACTGATAAAGATATCGGAGATTTGGACAGATTTATGAGATAGTTAAGAACAACTTGTTGCTCAAAATTTTGACCGAAAATTGCATTTATTCTACCATGAGAGTTTACGTAAAGGCATGGGCTTTAATTCTACACCGCCAAGTCCGGTTCTAAGAGTGATATGTGGTGTAATTACAATTTTAATAATTTCGCGCGTTAGTCCGACATGGAGATTAACTTTCTTTTTTAAATGTAACGCCAAAGATTCTGAAAAATCCATTGATTCGTTCAGGAGATACTGAAGTTTCATTTCAGAGCTCGATAATTTGAATTGATCATATACGATAAAAAAATGCAGGTATATTGACGTTCGCCTTCAGAACAAGTTAATTTTAAATGATTGTGAAACTGGTTAAATAAACAGGGGGAATTGACAATGTAATTAAATTAAATATGATAATTTAATTTGACTTTTTTTTTTAAACTAACATTACACCTCAAACATCGGTAAATTGAAATTTTCGGGTTCTGAAGGAAAAAATTATATATTTAGAATGATGGGATGAATTTTCGAGTTTCTGGTATAAATTTTTGTACAGTGGATAGGACTTTCAAAATGTGTGAAAAAAATTGCCCTCAAACATTTATCAATTCGAAGCAGAGATATTGAAGTTTGTCTTCAGAAAGCGATAATTTTAATTTGCCGTCTAACTTAACGCCGTGTTAAATAAATAGAAGCGAACTGACTATTTAATTAAATAAAATATGAAAATTTAATTTGTGTGGATTTTTTAAAACCTCACTTTTAACAAGAACCATCAGTAACAAGACGAGTTAAAAATATCGAATTCTGAAAGAAAACTTCAATATTTTTAGAATGAATGGATGAATTATTGAGTTTCTGTTATCATTTGCTTACAATTAAATGTAATTCAAAATGTATGAAAAAACTCATCCTCAAAAACTGTTCGAATCGTTCTGGAAATATTGACGTAGTCCTTCAAAACTCGATAAATTCAGTTTATATTGTGATTAGTTAAAAAACAAGAGAAAATTTAAAACTTAATTTGTGTTGATTTTGAAAATTGTAACATTAAAGAACATCAATACATTGAAACAACACGTTAAATATTGAAGTTGTCGAATACTGAACGAATACTTGAATGTGTTCAGAAGGATTCGATGATTTTTTGAGTTTCTGATGACATGGTTTTAGAATTGAAAAAATTCAAAAATTCATCTATTACTTATAGAGATATTGAAATGTTCCTTCGCCAATTTCAATTTCTCGTATACTGATGGTTTCTTGTTGATGTGTAAAAAACATCAATACAAAATAATATCTATCATCCTAAGTTTTTCAATAAAGTAGGAAGCATAAAAATAGAACATTTCTGTTATAAAATTTCACTATATTTATTTATTACATAAAAGTAAAATTTTTTGGCACAGAATGAAGCTATCCTCACACGACTTTTTAGGAGTGCATCAATAAACTGCTCAAAACTAATTAGGGACATTGCCAAATTCCATAAATTTGTTTATTGAACGCAATAATTTTTTTAAAATAATTAACGCCGTGAATAATGTCCTCTGTTATCTAAAATCTCAGTACACTTGCTAAGCATCCTGGTAATAAGGTTGTCACTATTTTCAAAAGGAATTTCGCTCCATATATGTTGCAACGCTGCATTCAGTTATTGCAGGTCAACTGGTTGCGGTTGGTGAATGAAAAGCCTCCTCTGCAACGCATCCGACACGTGGTTAATGGGATTAAGGTCAGGAGTCAATGGAGTAAGGGGCAGATAGGAAATTCCCCGGTTTTCGAAACATTGATGAAAGACTCTGACCTTATGAGTCATCTAGAAATCGAAAATTCCTGCCAAAGATATCCCTAGTATGAGTGATGTATTCCTCCATAATTTCTTGGACATAACGGATCGCGGTAGGGTTGCTTTCGACAATATGGAAGCCAGTTCTTCCTCCAGTGTAAATCCCAGCCCAGATCATATCACCGCCCCCTCCAAACTAAACTGATGGGAGCAAGAAGTGGGGCATCCCCTGTTCTCGATAGTCACTTCGTCGTCTGCTATCACAGATAGAAACGCGACTCGTCAGTAAACATAATAGCATTCCGATTGGTGTTTTCTTGTAGGCGGGCGCTCGCTGCTCCATATTCTCCTGAGATGCTGGTTGACGTTGCTTCAGGTCGTCTCAAAGGGGCTATGATATGAGGCTAACATCCATGAAACGATTACGCTTTGTTTGTTTTGATAAAGGCCTTGCCAAAACTTCTTTTAATTCATTTACGATCTGGCGGGCAATATAGAAAGTGTTCCGTCTTGCAGCAATGGCAATATTTCTGTCCTCCCTTAGCGTCTGAAGTCCACTACCAGGCCTCCTATTGGCACGTCGAGACTGTGGCACTTGGGCTAAAGCCACGCTCTGACAAACGCCAACTGCCTCGGCGATATCCACTTGCCGGTGACCTCGATTATTAATTTTCACGATAATATTGCAAACTTTTGGTACAGGATGATGTCTTTCCAAGATTAAAGAGAAAACAACTGGATTAAAATAGTGAAAATACGAAAAAAGGAGTTTGTTTAGAAAATTTGTAATCTTCCTTCCCTTTAGTTAAAGCCGTTATTACCAATGAAAATTAACATTTGATTGTTTTTGGTTTGTATTTTTTTTTCTTTTACGGTATCCAACTAACAAGCATATATCGGTAAAGTTAATTAAAATTAATATAATAAGTATAAATGACAAACATCCCTATTCCTTCTTGAGCAGTTAAGTTTAAAACAAAACACTTTTTGTTTTTTACTTGTCTGTTATAAAAATGATTTATATTGTTATGTTTGTTAAGAAAAAATTGATATGCCAGTGTTGATATTTTTCAATGGCGATTGTAGGCGATCCTGAGTTCCTTCTTATATGACCCTCACACTGCAGTTTCTTTCATCCCCCTTTTTAATTGCATCATTTCCAAGAGAACATCCCATTTTCTCCCCTTCCTTTTATACACGGAGGCATATCTCGCGTGTCTCGGATATTTCGTTTTACTCAAGCTGTACGACCAAAGAAAAGAGAGAAATACAGAAATGGGATTATGTCACGATTTCATTAAAGATGGGCTAAATATTATCATATTGATTTATCAATCATTTTTTGTTTTAATTTGGTACAATTTATATTCTTGAACCTTTCTGAAATAGATCTTCAGAACTTTATTACCTATTTGTTTTCCAGCAATTGATTTACATTTATTTGCTTGAATTGTGTAAAATATCATTTCTAACCTACGATACAATATTATATACTTATTACATTTATTAGGATTCGTAATCCACTTGACGAAATAAATCCTTTTCAATTAATTAAGGTTTTGGCTGAGATAAAAAAGTCAGTGTCACAAGTGGGATACGAACCCACGACATTCGGCTAAATACGCCTTTGCTCTACAACTTGAGCTATCATGACTTCAATCCACTCGGGCACCAACTTCCCATCTCAACACCACCTTTTGAATTTTCTTTCCTTTTTTGCCATTTTTGAAAATTCAAATGGTAGGGTTGAAAAACCTTAATAAATTGAAATTAAATACTTAGTCTACAAATTTACGTACAGATTGAATGATACATGCAGGGGTTTTTGTTTTATACACATTAATGAATCATACATACGTCCTGTCACAATATTTTTTTAGCGTAATCCGTAGACGCTTCGTATAAATCAGTCATCGTGAAGTGTGGTTTAGCGTGTGCAGATAAACCAGTACGACGTAATCTATTCATTCATATTGTCGAGGGCATATTCCCGTCAGGTACTTCCTGTAGTTGCAGATTGCCGACCCGTAAATTTTCCTCGCCAGGAAAAGCATGTGGAAAGCTTTTTTTTATTCAGTTCGATGACAAACTTTTCTCGCCGAGTTAGAAATACTTGTGGGCAACGGACCGGTTAAGTCTTATGACGAAGTTAATTAAATGATCAATATGGTTCGTTTCGGAAGTATAAGAAGTTGTGTTTAATCAGCGATTTAAGATCTTTGTAGATACAGTAGGAACTTTATAAAAACGTTTTATTAACAAAAAGAAAAGAGTTTTATTAACAAAAATAAAATACAGTCATGTTTTTTAATTTTATTTATTATTTTTTTATCTCATATGTCAATAAGTGTATCACGTAAAATGAGTAAACAATTCAAGCTAATTTAATTTTGTAAATATTTCCGATGAATTGTTTTTATTCATATAGACGCCTAAAATGATGGGCTATATCATACTTGATAATTAATTAATACCGACATGTCAGCCATTCAATTTTCATACTGGAGTTAAACAATGTATTATACTCAATATTTTCTTAGTGATCATATTTGACTTGAATTATTCCAATTAATTATTTTTTTTTAATCTAAGGTTCTTTGGTTGAGATGAAAAATTAGTGCTAGGAGCAGGATTTGTACCCAAGACCTTCGGGTCAATACGCCGATGCTCTAATCACTTGAGCTATCTTGCCTTCGATCCCTTTGGACACCAACTCCTCATCAAAACCTACAACCAATCGAATTGTCCCTCTTTTAACCATATTTCGGTAGGTAGTGAAAAGGAGTTCTAAGGGGATCGAAGTGGTTGGAGCAGAGGCGAATTGAGTCGAAGGTCGTGGGTTCGAATATCGCTCGTGGCACTAATTTTTCATCTCAACGAAAAACCTTTTATACTAGGATTTACATATCCCAATTTAATCCAGGGAGTAGTACTCTTGAACAAGCATTGTCATTTTGAGGCATCTATGAACAATGTACATTTTGGTTATATATCTAGAGAAATCAGGTTTTGTAGCGGTAAAACCAAATATGTTTACCATTTACTGAAAACTTTCATAAGCTTTCTGAGATCGAATGTGTATTCAAAAAAGTCAGAAATAGCGGAACTGAATTCCGATGTAAGCAAATGTTGTGCAACTACTTCCATCTTCCAAATAAGGTACTACATTTTTGGATAAAACGTTCATTAAATGGATTTTTGAAGGTTCAGCTGGAATTACCCAGATGACGGTTAGTTTGCTGCGAGAGGTCGTGTGGAACTTTTCCAATTGACCCAACTTGTTTAATCCTCTTTCACTTTTCTTGACTTGAGTTGGGATTAACGGTCGACTGTGACACAATTCGTTAACAGTTGGCGATTTCATTTCGGTTGATCGGCCAAAATAGTGCCACAATGTGCCCGCTGTACTTTTGCAGATGGTCCCTTAAAAACTTTTGAATATTCAACCCACACCCGCATGCTGTACTGGTTGAGAACCCTCTTCATTTACAATTTTGTCGTTACTAAAATTGGGTTGTTCTGAAATGGCTCAAAATCGACAGAAAGTCCAAAGTACATTTGGTACTAGAGGGCAACTCTTTCTGAATTCCCTAAAAGGCAATGTTTTTTGTTGTATGTAATTTATCTTCCGTCTGTAAGCAGAGGAAGTTCTTACTGGACCTACAGCCTCTAGCAACAACTATTTATACAAAAAGGGCTTGAAGTGATTTTTTTCCAGTATTGTTGGCTGGTAGATAATTTTCATTGTCTTTTAATTCTCTCTAATTTAATTTTAAATTCGGGCATAACTCTTGCATAGTTCGTTAACAGAGGCAGGTGCGCTTTATTTGACAGAGTGAAAAAGTGTACCTTAGTGATTCTCCATTCCTTACAGTTGGTCGCATTGTATATTAGTGTTTTAATGCATCCAGAATATTATGCTCCAATGTCATTTCAATAAAATTCCATACGCATATTGAGCTTGAGAAGGCATTGTGTATTTCGTTTATTTTTTTTATTTTTTTTACGAGGGTTCGCAACAGCAGAGGTTATATAAACCCTCGTGGGGCCGGTGTTTTTGAAAAAAAAAAAAAGCCCATTTGTATGTATGTCGGGTTCGAATGCATGGGCCGCTGGATTCGAACCCGGGACCTTTACCTTACAGTGATGAGCGCCGTGTCAACGCCTAACTGCCGTTGCGGCCACCGACGCCCTCATTGTCTATTTAATAATATAAAGAGCATCATTAAAAAATAAAACTTAATAAATTAATCAAGAGCATTCAAGTTGAATCCTCTATCAACCACTCTCACTCTCTCCCTCAACCTCTCTTCCTCCACTCTCTCTGTCTATCATTCTCGCTTTATTTCTCATTCTTTGCTATATTGTTAGTGCTTTTACTTTACTCGTTCTCTATCAGTAAATCGTACCAATTTAAATATTTTGCTCTTGCATTCCTCCTATCTGTTTTTACACATTCACTTCTCCTCACTCGCTCCCTCTCCCTCTTTCGCTTTCTCCCTGTCAATTTGTATCTCTCCCTCTCTCTCTCTCTCTCTCTCTCTCTCTCTCTCTCACTCTCTCTCTCTCTCCATCTATCTATCTATCTATCTATCTATCGATCTATCTATCTATTTATTTCTCCCTCTCTTCGTTTTAACCTGTGTCCATTACTTTATTCTGTCTATTCTTTCATAAGTTTTGCTTTCCTCAATATCTTTCTTTCACTCTTTTTCATGTTACCTTTGCTATCTCTTCTAATAACTCTTTTCCTGCAGGTGGTTTCCACCTATTTCCTATCACTTTCTCTCTCTCACTCACTCTCTCTCTCTCTCTCTCTCTCTCCTTCTCTAACTCTAACTCTCTCCCTCACCCTCTCTCACTCTCTCTCTCTCCCTCTTAGTTTGCTTTTACTGATTTCTTACTATCCCTCTTTGTCCCTTTTTTTTGTTTATTTTCTGCCCGAATCTGTTTTATATTGCTTTGATATTATGCAATGACTCTTTCACTGCTTCTGTCTACGTTGCTTGATTTTTTTGCAGACTCTGCACGACCTCTAACGTAAATTTTTCGGAATATCTTCGCACAATCTACTGAATTAAAATTACATCTTATACACTTTCGTAAACTTTATTTTACTACTACAAAACTATCAGAATTTCATATGTCAACGTCAGTTGACAACACATATTGATCTTAAAACGCCATTATACATTTAAAGATATAAAAAGAGTAGGTAGAAGGTGAGATGTATAAAATTCATAAATAGCATTAGTTGCAACCTAGTCCAATACAGCCATAACACAGACAGATCACATTTTAATAGAGAACGAAACGCGAACAAGTGTCTGACATACAAATACAGGGAGTGAAGGTAGAAAAAAAGGTAGAAAACTCCTAACTTCCCAAGCGAAACCGAATTCTTCTCTCACCCCTTATAGATACAAAGTCAATTGGTGAAATTCCTGACAATCTCCATGGGACATTTCCTGAAGAGCTGAAAAGAAAAGATGGAGGCAAACTGAAGATATTTCTGGGTGAGTTATAAGTGGGTGTTGTGATGCAGCGGCTTTTTGTGGTCCAGGAGGGCACTCACCGGTCGGCAGGGGCCCATATAAGCGGATAATCTGAGAGCAGGCGGGGGTGGGCCACCCTGAATACAATCTGAAGCCATAGGGGTGGCTGGGGGTGGTGTACGCTCGATATCACCTCAATATGCCCTGGCCCCCTTCTACCTCTGCAGTCTAAACGCTGACCGGACCCTTATCGGTGAGGCTATGCGGAAAAATTCACGGATGGGGAGGCCGAATTTTTCCATGGGTCGGGGGAGGTTTGATCAAAACACGGTGTACAGGGATGGCATGGATATTCCCGTGCGGCCTGGACTTTTTCTCATAAACCTCTTGTGTAAAGAGTTCGGTGGGTCGTACCTCAGTTTCTTATACTCTTGGAAATATTTTTAAATTTTAAAATGATAATAAAATATATGACGCAACCATATCATATCTTTGTGAAATAAATACCACTGTGTCATGTCATGAAACAACAAACAGATTATAAAACACTGCATATTACCAAGCTTTCAAAGAAACAATTATAGAGTAATATTTACGTAAAACTCGTGACACTATTGTTTCATCTTAACCTAAAACTTTAGGTGAAAAGAATAATTAACTGGAATAATTAAAATGGTCAAATATGGCCACTATACAAAGATGGTTTAATTCACGAGTTTTACAGTAAGATTAATAACAAAATATTGTGTAAGTGTTATATAAAAAATGAGATATCCGCCAACTTAATTCACCCCTGCCATGTCTTCCTGAATTTTACAAATTTAAAAAATGACAAATTAATGTTAGGTCAGGAAAAGTGGTTCTGGGATAATGGTCTGGCGTAGAACAAAGAAAAACAAAAACTATGTTACTAAGAACTTATAGTATTGATGGTTTCGATGAAAATAACTTCGTAAAGCATTTAGAAGTGGATATTGAACAACAACTTAAATTCGATGCTCATTGTAAATTTCTAGCTTGAAAACTAAGGAGACATTTGTATTTGGTAATAAACAAAAAATATAATAAGGGTATTCACTATGATTGTACGGCGTTAACTCCAATAGAGAAATGTCCAGTAAGATCGTGAACGCCCCCTTTTTTTCTCATCATATTACTCCGCGGCGACTAGTAGAACCAAAAGTAAAGCTATAACAGTCCTTGAAGGCTTGTTGTTTGTTACGGTTTTGTTTTGTGTTAAATTGTAAGGCGCCAGAAGTGAATAAAAATTGCTATCTATGCATTCGAAAAGTACTAACAAATGACACCCTTCAGTCAGTGCCGACATACCTAACTTGTATCTTAACGTCTAACAGTTTAAAACTTTATAGGATAGGAGATGCATCTAATATGAGTGAGAGTATACGTACAGGTGAGAAATTAACAAAAGAAATGTATTGGTCTGATTTAATTAATGCGTATTTAAGAATAAAAATACGTGGAAAAAACAGCTGTTTAATTCATGGCTGCCATGGTTACCTACGCCCTAACGGATAGCAATGTGACTACATTTTCGACCCAATATCTAACATTGGCCCTGGCCTGTTACATCGAGGAATGTTAATTAGCCGTTTCTTACGAGTCTACATCATAATTTTTCTCGATCTAACATGACCTAACAGAGTTAACAGGGTTATCACAAACATCGTGAATCCCCCTCATGTCTGTAATGATGACAGACTACTCAATGTACATTATCCTTGTTTCAAAACTCATATGACTTGTTGTACAAACACTTTGAGCTCTGAAGATGATCTCAATAAAGATCGAAACGTTGGCACGATAAAGAAAATGTTTTTCTGAAAACTACATCACCCCAGACCGCATCTCACGATTTCTGAACTTACTGTTTAATTATTTACCTGTACATCTACATATTTATACATCTTCTTGTTACTAAGGTTTTAATTAAGTTGCAGGGGCAAACCTACGTCATCATTTCAGCCACTAACGTATGCAGTTTTAACCATGTCTATTCTCAATCACTCTTAAATACGTTCTTTCATATTTACGAAATTAGAGAGATAATCTTGAATAACTTAATACACTACTATATAAATAATCTAATTGAGGGTCGGTATTAGGCCAGTGGCCTTCTCCCACTACATATTAACTCTAATAATTACATTTATCTGTAACGTACAAAAACAGAAACGAAAAGCAAGCGATCTCTAAAGTATTTTTACAATAAAACAGCCCTTTTTCTCCAAAAATCGAAACCACAATTTTGGTAAAGCACATTTCTTATATCGTGAAATATCCTAAAAGTTACATTTTAGACCCCCCCCCCAAAAAAAAAATTGTTTTTACGTTAAATTTTACTTTTACATTTTTAGATTTAAATGTTCTTTCTTACGTCCGCAAATTGAGTAAAATATCAAATTTAATTCACAAACCATTGACCAATCCTTAATAATAATGATAATACAATACATACGTAATATCTTCGGTATGCAATAAACGCCAGCATTAAAATACATACGGATAAATCACTTGCGTTATTTAACATGGAACACCATAAATTACCTAATAAGGACAGAAGATCGTATAATGCCATTAATGCAGCCCAACTAACATCGCCGCTTTAATTAGCAAAGAGCAAATCCTGGTTCATTGTTCACCATTAATGATTATTACTAGAAAATTTAATTACCGTCCAACGATCAAATTGTACCGTTTATTCGTATTTACGAATATCATGTCAAGGGAACAGCGATATCCCGATCCATTATAGTAACAGTGTAATATAATAACAATTCCTAAGCACATTAATCATTGGTGCCTTTGTTTAATAATTGCTTGTCTAAGTGACGTTTAAAATTTATTTAACATTTTACTTCTGATAATAGAGAGCTAAAGAGTTTGAAACATAATCAACGCATATGGTCCAGTTTATTTATTGGAACAGAAGTAATAAGTTCTAATAACAAATCAAGAGTAGGTTTCTTATGAATATATTAGAGACAGTGTGTTTGTGTGTGTGTGTGTGTGTGTTTATGAGAGAGAGGGAGACTAACGTTTTTTTTATATTAAAATAGACCCAAAAGTTAGGCCTTTCTCACACTTAATGAGTAATTACAATTATAATATTTGTTTATAAACGCAACAAATTATAAAATTATTAAAATGAATGATTATTAATTAAAATTATTNGGTTTCAGAAAAACATTTTCTTTATCGTGCCAACGTTTCGATCTTTATTGAGATCATCTTCAGGGCCTGGGATTTACAAACATTGTTTACATATAAAATTACATTTTGGATGTGGAAAAGTGAATTTATACAATGCAAAATATATTTTTTATATATTCAATCAAAGTATTTCTACTCACTCAAACCTACATCACACTAGATCGCATTCACGATTTCTAAATTAAAAAAAAAGTATTCCTTTAGGTTTACTTAACGATTTTCTGCGTTTTATTTGCAATAATTTGAATTGAGATAAATGTTTTTGAACTTTTATTGTAAATAAATTTTGATGCTTGAGGATTTGTTCAGTGTTGATGTTGCATTGGAATTAAAAATTATCAAACATGTATGAAGGATTTTAGTATGCAGTATTTTATAGAAAAACGTAGGTATGGAATAGATTTATGCGTCTTTTATTTTTAACATTTTTAATATCAAAAATTTATCATATATCTTATAATCTTGTTTTAGGCTAAGGATATAAGGGAGAGAGAGAAAGATAGAAGGATAGACAGAGAGAAGGGGATAAGGAGAGAGAGAGAGAGAGAGAGAGAGAGAGAGAGAGAGTGTGTGTGACAGAGAGAGAGAGAGAGAGAGAGAGAGAGAGAGAGTGAGAGAGGAGAGTGAGGAGGAATGAAAAAAAAGAGAGAGAGGTGTGTGAGAGACGGAGAGAACAGCTAGAAAGACACAGTGGGAATGAGTATGTGAGTAAGAATAGTAAACATAATTCGTTTGTTTAATTATTTGTTGGATTCCGAACCTAAAAGTTATTAAAAAACCGGTCACTAAAATTCACACATGTTTAGAATTTTACTAATTACCTATTAAGTTATTAGTAATAATCTTATGCAAAAATAAAAGTACACAAAGATCAACAGAATGTATGAATTACTTACGTGAATGAAAAATGGTCTCGGCGGCAAAACAATGAATTCGAATCAATGTGTTAAGTGGTTTTTTGAATAATCTATAATTGTACAATAAAACAACATGAGTATTTAATAAATTTAGAAATATATCGCAAATTGTAACAAAATTATTATTCGGATCTCAAAATAATTATATTTATATACCGCAGTGTTTGAAAATGAGGAGAGTGAGAATGAAAGAGATAAAATAACTTGTAAATAAAGTAACTGAAATTATTTATAATAACAATATATACATAACCCCTTAGGAAATCGATCATTTATGAAATAAGTTAATTTGGCTGGCAAAGGTCGGAAAATGTTTACAAATAAATGTTCAGCTCGGTCAAAACACAATGGTGTATTTCAGGTTGGTGGTGAGGGGTCCGTAAAAGGCATTGTCAAGTGCACACGGTTCGTCGGTCAACGAGCCTCTGGAATCAGTCGATAACGAACTTCTTCAAGCAAGTCCCTATGGCGTTTCTTTTTTTTCGGCGACCAATTTTATTAGCAGAAAACCTTTTGAATAAATATTGTCAACAGCCTGATCTTCCCGTTATGATAGTTTGGACGAGATGGCCACTTGTAATAAATCCCGGGCGTACTTTTTGTGAGGTTTTTCTGTGTAATATCACTCAAACCTGTTAAAAACCCCAAAAGAATATTTGTAAAACAGAAGGGATTACGTTTTGTTTGTGTAATGGTTATGGATAAGGCGATTTCAACGAAGTATTTACATGACGGCCCTCAAATGGCTTATTTTGTCTTTACTTTCATTCCCTGGGGTTAGGTAATAATAAATTAAATTAAAAACACTCAGTCTTGCTTCGTCTATTACTTTGCTTGAAGATGCGGATTTATTGCATTTCCAAGAACCACCTGATGTATTTGGGGTTTGCACCCTCCACCCTCCAAACCAAGATGCTGAAAAATGTCGTATTAGGGTGCCTGCTTAATACAAACTTTTAATTTCATTCTCGTGCTTAATCCTGATTAATTGTCTCTTCCTTTCTTTTCTTGGTTCCAATTTAACCTTAGATTTTCACGTTTCTCAACATTCCGTTTCATTTATAAAATTGATAAATTTCTATGGGCAATTAATTTTGACCCATTTCATGTTCTCCATAATTTTAATTTAAAATTTCTTCTCTTGAACAGGCATATTTGATTACAAATTGAAAATCAAATTGTGCATTTTGGTAAAGGATTACGGGAACACGCCATTTATTATACTGAATGAAACCCTCTACAACTTGTAATGTCCGGCCATAAAATGTAAAACAGGGCCGAACTGTGGGATCGAATTACCGATGTTCTAATGTCAAGCACTTTCATGTAAAATATTAAATTTTAAACGCATTTATGATTTGTGATATGCAATATTATTAGTTTTTCACACCTAGATTCCTAAACATTTACAACCCCCTTTCTATTGATACAGCATTTCTTCTTCAGAATGTGAGAGGTTAAATACATAGATAAAGCAAGGGGAGAAGAACTGAAATGTACTAAGAGAAAAAGAAAGAGTGAGAGAAAGAAAAAGCAAGAATTAATAAAAAAATTCGTCATACTTAGTAACAATTGGCCAATTGACCACACTTACATACAATTGCAAGAAAGAGGTTGAGGCCGATATATAAATAGAAGTATAGATAAGTTAGATGTTAGGGACAGACAGAGAGTCAGACATTGTTTGAGAAAGAAAGATAGTGACAGAGTAAAGCGATAGATAGTTAAGTAAAGGGAGGGTAAACTGAACTGTCTGAGGGAGGGAGTGAGGAAGGGGTGGAGTGATGGAGGGAGGGAGGGAGGGAGGGAGAGAGAGAGAGAGAGAGAGAGAGAGAGAGAGAGAGAGAGAGANAGAGAATGGGTGGAAGGATTATAAACCTGTTTAAGTTTACATGAATAAATTTTTCATTTAAAAATAATCCATTTCAGATCGTATTTGTGTAAAATGAATGGTCAAAAAACAACATCCACTTATAAAAATACATTGTAATATTTAGGTTATTTCTCATGCCATTTTAATCTATATAAGATTTTTATTAATGTGTAATATAATGCTGTATAATATAATTAAAATTTGTATAATAAAATTCTTATAAGTAAAAATGCTTGTATTAAAAAAAAATTGCGACAGGTCGAATTAAGCAACGAATTCAAAATATTAGACAAATAGTTAAACAATCGTCTATACTTTTCAGAGAGATTAGTTTTTGATCAGTTTGTTGTCATATATCCGGTGGTGTCAGCCGGTAGCTTCTGCATGCTGAAAGGTTGGAAGGGTAGAACGTGCCGGATATCGAAGGTGGTGGACCCACCCCACGGAACGAGCCACTTAAGATGGGAAAGCGTTGTGGCACGTCCGGAATTCAAGGAAAATACAGAATCACGGGGGTTTCTGCAGCCATCTTTCCTCGCTACATCATTCTTATCTGTCCGTGGAAAAAACAAGAAATATGCTTTTCTGCTGGCTGGGGAGGGTGAAGAACATTTGCCACGACACCAAGCCGGATGATATCAAGTTTCAAATAACAACAATAACAAATTGAAGCAGACTAGAGCAAACGTTTTCGTGTTGTTCTTATTTTTTTAAATTTAAAATTAAAATACTTTACGTCCAAAACCATAAAGAATAGTTTATTTCTGTTCTTTCTTCTTCATAAATGTTTAATAGTTTGTTCTATTACAATTTTTTTAAATTATTTATTTTTCATTTAAAAAGGAAAACTAAACGTTTCTGGCTTTTATGGCATAAATTTGTTAAATAAGTCGAGAACAAATTTATTCATTTCTCTCTAATTTGTTGTTGTATTCAAGGAAGTAAAGCAGTTTGCATTAATACGGTCGTAGAACTATAGAATTGCTCATGACTCGTTATTTGGAATTGTGAACGTGAAGATTTTAAGTCCCTAACTTAACGAGGACAAATGTGTTAGGTCGGCTTAAAGCGAACCTTTGTGTTAATTGAATTCCAGAAGGATATCGCTGACTCGGCACCGGGCTGGTTTCCTCACACGAATTCCCCTGACGCTTTGAGACCTACGTTCTTACATTAAAATTTGACTGTTTAAACATAAATTCAGTAAAATAAATGAATGAATTGTACTTGAAACAATATTTCCACTCATACAATAGCCTTTAGAGGGATACTCGTGGAAAAGTGCTCGTTGAACAACCGTTGAACTTTACCAGAGGCACTAATTATACTAGGTACTTCGTTTTATGTTTGTATAACTTCAATGACCACTTAATTATAATAGCAAAGTACGTCGATAAAGCCATTTACTTATTATATCCTTGGTTATGGTTTATTTCTTAACAATTATAGTTTCCACGGCAAAATAATATATATTAAACGTTTTAATATAGTTCCAAGTAAAGTATTATTGAGTGGAAAAACCATAAATTAACTTTTAAAACCATTGGCTTGAATTTACTAAGCATAATAATTGTGTATTTGCAACGAAAAAATAAGTCATGCATCTTTTCGAACAAAAATTAGATTTTTAAAAAACTTTACAACAATATTGATGAAGATCGCAAATGTAGCCAGTTTACAAAAGCTACTAAACGCGAACTTACTCATTTGATCAGAGTAAAGAAGCTTTGTTGGATACGGAGCTGTCATACATATTAAAACCAATAATATTATTTTTTATAGGTCTATCACAATAACTAAATTCTATCACAGTCAATTAGTAAATGCATTTGACATAAGGCCTTAATGTTAATTAAGCCGACGGCTAAATCAAAAATTACACCGGGATAAATTGATCAAGTAAGTATAAGTTATAAATAATCCCTAGTTGTGGGTTAATCTTAAAAACTGGATTTTTATTATAGGAATGTGTGTAAACGTGTTAGAACGTAAATTAAGATAGGAAGATAAAAGCAGAATAGACAAAATGGGCGATTTTTCAAACCAGCGATATAAATCTCCAACTAGATTTAAAATACCAAGTTTCAGGGTGAGGAGCCAATGTAAAATTACAATAAAAGCAAAGAAATAAGGTCTTTTTTCTGACAAGACGACGATAATAATTCACAGGCACAGTTGGTTCCTTGTTAACACGTCTTGAAACTGGTAAAAAAAGCTTGATCCATGAGTTTGTTTCTTGGCTCTTCAATTACCACATTAAAGTTCTCATTACGAGGGGAGCCCCCGTTGTGAAAGGGTTAAGGCAAGACAGCCACCCTTCCCATCCGGGCGGACAGCTCACATTAGTCCTTAGACTTGTTTACATATTCACTTTCCTGAACAAATAACACTCACGACTATCAATAAACTGAAAGGTGAACGCACTTGTCTGAAGGATTGAGCCTGTTTATGCACCTCTATTGGCATAAGTCATATGACTCACAGTCACAGTTTGAACAACAGCGGACATGTTTGAATAACTTATTTTACAGACAAACTATTCCTTTGACAGGTTCTGTGTAATAGAATCTGCCCAAGATTAAACAATTGCCATCCAGTCTGAGAGTAATTTACAATTAGTGAATCCAATGCCTTGATATAATTACGTAGGGAACCTTTCAGACTAAATATTGACATATAATCTGCGGACTTTGATAAGTATTGAGTTAGCACATGGCAAAACAATTTATGCCTTCTGTCAATTTTTTTTCTATTCTATAATTAATATATAGATCACTCAAAGATATTTTATCAGATTACTTTTGTCTTTGGACGCGTTGGACACGTTATTTTAAAGTCATATATCAAACAAACACATGAATTATTAGCTAATTCAACAAATTGATTCATAATTCGTAATTTTAATGTAAGAGAAAATGCCAGTGATATTATTAAAGAACGAAATAAAGATTTATTTCTTGCAGATGAGACTCATACGTTATGATAGAATAATACGTACACACACATATATATATATTTGGCGTGAATATATTGTTCTGTGCTCTACGTGATTTTCATTTGGGCAAAAGCTGTTCTTGCTAGATTTCTATTAGAGAAAAGAGCACGAAAAGCATGGAATAATATATTCAATTTTACAATACCATTCAATTGGGTTTGTTTCATCGAGAAACCTTTTTCTGCAAAACTATACTTATTTGTTCATTAGTGCCTTGCTCAACATAGCCAAAAAAATGATTTTTTTTAAATAAAAAAATTGTTGAAGCATAAAATATCGAAATATTTAAAACAATCGAACGCCTCTAATCTTGACAGAACCGCTGAATTTCTACAAATAATTAATCTGGCAGAAGAAGAAAATGTGAAAACACCCTTTCTTCTCTCTATTCCGAGACGATTATCTGAACGGGTAGAATTGCTTTCAGCAAAGATTACGCTATTTTTCTGTTGTTAGGCTCTCCTTGACTTCGTTCCATTATTTCTCCTTCCATTCCAAGGCAAGAACGACTCTCCGAAAGGTCAATTTGTACTCTTGACATTCATACAAATGAGTAATCCTGTAAACGTAAACAGAATATTTTATATAGATTTTTTTAAATGAAAACTTAAAATCCTGCATTATTTTCCGGACAACCCAATAGTCAAAGGAACAATCTTTTTACAATGTTCCCAGCCAGTTCCAGTTAATCAATACTACAATCTGTATGATTCAACTTATTCGGCTTAATTGATTCAATTTTATTTAGGCTTTTGATTTATGGAGAAAAAAGAAGAGAGAGAGAAAGAGAGAGAGAGAGAGAGAGAGAGAGAGAGAGAGAGAGAGAGAAAGAGAGAGAGGGAGAGAGAAAGAGAGAGAGAGTGAGAGAGAGTGAGAGAGAGAGAGAGAGTGAGAGAGAGAGAGAGTTTATATTAAAAACTCTTGAATGAAAATCTTTGGGTGATAATCTTAAATGGTAAATTGGCAATGTTATAACCACCCCCAATATAGTAACATTCTCACTCTCTCTCCGTATATTTTTTATTTATATTTATGTATTCTCTTAGACATGTAGCATTCGAAGGAAAAGATGTGAGGTAGAAAAAAATCGAGTGTTCTACCACAGATAAGTTGGCCGGATCCCTCCCAATTTGTCCCTGGCCATTGCCCGTGTTCGATAAGGCACCTCGGACACCACATGGGACAAATGACGTGTCCACGTAAGATTTTATCACAGAGCATTTATTGTAGATCTCTAGGCTAGCCGACCCCGAGAAAGAGAAAAATCTCGTTAACGTAAGATCTTCAGAAGCCGATAACAATTAACACGGACGGCCGAACACGGCGCGGCGCCGCTAGTGGTATGTTTTTGTTGCGGGAATTCCTGAAAGGAAGCAGGGATCCGATCACCGTTTCTTTCAACTACTCGGATTTTTGGGTTTTAGAACACAAATCTTGCTGCATACGTTGATCCGTGTTACTCGAAAACTTGAAGGGAAAAAGTATAGCGCCTAGATTATTATAATTCTTCCGGAACAAAATAATCACAGTTAGTCAATATCTCCAAATAATCATTAACTAACGGTCACTAAACACCACACATCTCCACATACGTTTAAATTTAATCCAAGAAATTAAAAAAAAGGCTTAGGTTTTGAATAAGCAGGCCATGATTAAATTTAAGTTTCCAATAACTTACTTCAATGTTTCAAAACAAAAAGCAAAGTAACGCAAGTTAAAAAACGATCATTAACTGTTGGTGTAATTGAATGACTGTATAATAAATATCAGAATATTTGCTAGCAATATATTTTAACCTGCTTTGGATCGTCCCTCGGTCACAAATTATGTATTTAAATATCAGATCAACGTATAACAGAACCTGTGCTATGGACGCCATGTACAATTGTTACCTTGCAAGGGAAGTTAAAACTTTTATTAATAAAAAACAATATTCGTTTTCCGTACCATAAAAAAAACTGAATACAAAATTTTGGGAGAAAAGTTTATTTTCTACGAAGTTAGGCCTTCCATATGATTTAGAATATTTTAATAACAAAAATTGTAATATCTCTCTTGTATGTACACTCACGATCCTCAAAAATCATTTAAAGGGTTTAGAACACTAATCAATTTTTTTTAATTTTTATTTAAATACATTAATATCGACGATAAAGATAAAAGATTTTAGATCAATAAAAACATAAAACTGTATTCAATAATGTTTACCTTTTGAGTAGTATTCAATAGAACAAAAATCAACTTTGGAAGAACAATTAGGCCCGGTCACCCAAGTTCAAATGAAACACTAGGTTTTTCATCTTTACCTTAACAGAACTTTCTGAAAGGTAGGAAAAATACTATAGGATTCAGAGTATCTTATAGGGTAGTTCCCTCAGTCAAAAGCTTTTGAACCTGACGTAGATAAGGATCGTAATATTAAACATAAAGAACAAAGTGGTCGAAAAATAAAAATAAGACTTAAAGAATAACCTACCCAAATCAAATGAATTCACTTAATTCAAAGAACAATTCTATGTAGATTTAACTAAAAAAACTTCTACACAGCTACAACAAAGGAAACTAGATTAGTTTAAAAAATTTGAAAAAAAATGATAAAATGAAAAACATATTGATTGATAAAATTGTAAAAAATAAAAATGGATTGTACAACTATTAACTATTGAAAAGTTTTAATTTTCCATATTATTTTATATTACATATTAATTCAATATTTTGCTTTAAAAAATGGAAAAATAAACATTCAATTTGGATAAAATTTCATAGAAGTTGAAAGTATTAAAATGTAATAAATCCAATTTTAACATTAAAAAATAAATTTGTATTGTTATAAATTCGTCTTTTAATTTTCGTAACTTTTTAATACAATCTTGCTTATTATTTCCGTATC